>NC_143562.1:78763461-79064038 GCF_054136105.1 Typopeltis vanoorti | reverse complement strand
TATCATGTTTAATACCACTTCGTAATGTGATCCATATAGATAATGAATAATAGAGGGGATAATGTACATCCTTGTCTCACACCAGATTTAACATTAAACCATCTTCCTGTACTTCAGTTCTAACTGCTGACTTACAATTCAAATAAAGACTAAGTATTGCTTGATATAATGCCCATTGACACCATATACCTCTTGAATAGCTTCTCTCTTGGCACCTTGTCATATGCCTTTTCCAGATCTACAAAACTTAAATACAGATCTTTGTTATGTTCTCATGCTTTCTCAACTATTTGTCATAAAGTGAGGATCTGATCCTGACAGCCATTTGGCCTGAATCCAGCTTGTTCTTCACCAAGCTTTTCTTCCACAATTCTTCTCAACTGTTTTTCAAGTATACTTGCATAGATCTTGCCAGGAACACTCAGTAGGGAAATATCTCTGTAATTTTCACATTCAGTTTTATTTCCCTTTTTATATATGGGTACTATTAGAGCTCTACTCCAATCATCGGGAATTCGCCCCTCTGTCCAGGCTTTCTGAACTATGCAGTGCAGCCAGTGTAAGACTTATACCACCATATTTCAGGCATTTCTGATCGAATATCATCTACTCCTGCTGTCCTTCCACATTTCAAGTCTTTGATGGCTTTTTCTACTTCCATACTTGATGGATATGTCTTTCTGACTGTATGCCTGTTGAGTGTTTTTTACCACTATGCTATCACTGTTTGTTTCATTTAGCAAATTTTCAAAGTAATTACTCCATACTTCAAGGATATCTTTTTCTCCAGTTTTCATGTCACCTTTATCATCTCTAACTCCTTTTACAGCACTCTTTCCTCCATTCCTAAGCTTCTTCAACAACCTCCAGAATATTTTGCCACCTTCTTGATATTTATTTTCTATGTTCTTGCCAAAGTCCTCCCATGACTTTTGTTTAGCTAGTTTTACACACTGTTTAGCTTTCCTACATTTGTCTCTGTATTCTCTAAGAACAAAAGCTGATTTATTTGCTAGGAACTTTTGATATGTTTCTTCTTTTCCTTCAACTGCCTCTTTAACTTCCTGTAGTTCTGATTTTTCAATCCTTGCAGACAACCTCACCCTTTGCCTCTCTGGCTGCCCTCATTTTGCCAACAAGCAGTCATTTTACACTTTCATAATCTTGAGCCTCTATACACTTCGGCAGATTTCATCATTCATACTGTCAGTCTGGTTAAGATCTTTACCCTAAAATAAATGTTATCATAAAAGGTTTTAAAACCTCTGTTTTATTTATATTTTATTAATTTTAATAATTTTTTTTTACTTTTTACATGTTTTATACAAATCTTTTACATTTGTTTTTTTTTACACTGATTTTTATGCTTACTTTTTTAGTAGTATACTCCTAGAATTATTTGATTTTTAACTTTTACGTGTAGTTTTTAGACCTATAAAAGTCAGTTATTTACATTTTTTGGCACACCATTGACCATAGATGTCTTTGTGCCATTATTAAGCACCAAAACAAACTTCTTGCAATGATAGACTTATAGGTCTTGACTATTTGTGCATAGCTCTATGCTATATGTTTTAATTACAGGAATCGAATGTAAAATATTCCAAAACAAGTGTATGTGGGGGATAATAGCAACAGTCAGATAATAATAGAAAAATTCCTGCTTTTCATAAAAAATGAGTATTGCTACAAGTTTATGCATATCATTATGTTTAATTCTATTGTCACACTTCAAATATTCCATTTAGATGTTTTGCAAATTGTGGTCTATTGGCCTGCTAACTAGTCTTTAGAAGGAGGTGGTTGCAAAAACTAAACATTTAGTGTGGCATGTGAAGTTTAATACAAAGTACATGCATGCTTAATTTAGGGCCCATTGCCTAGTTATCAGATACCAGTAAGAGCATTAGATTCTTACTAATTATGAATTTCTTCTTTAATTCAGCAAAACGCATTATTTAAATATTTAAACGCATTTATATATTATGTGCGGTCAAGAGTTATAGTGGGAGTGGAACATTCCCAATCTGAAGTTTGGGAGACTAATGTTCCTAGACTGAAATAAAGGGCCTAGTTAAAGTCAGATTTTATAAGCATAAATATAAATTGATTTTTTTCTTCTTTAACATTTAAATTTCTGTGCTTGTAGATTGCAATTGCCAATTTCTTGTAATGAGTTGACTACAAATTAGTTGTAAAAGAATGTGTTATATTACATGTTTCCCCATAAGTTATTTCAAGGGAATTAGACTTAAGCACCATTTCTCCACTATCTGATTTTCTTTGAAGAAAAAAACTGCAGGGATGCTAAGAGAATGAAATTCTTTCATATTAAGTGATAAAGCAAATCATGCCAAGGAGAAGATAGGAAACATGAGAAGGGTTACACTAAAGGATTATAGAAAAATTTATCTTAAAAAAAACTGAGCTGCTATGAATGTAAGTAAATGAAAATAATTTTGTAGCATACATTTTTGAACTATAACTTGATGGCAATAGTTCAATTGATAAATGAAGTAAGACTTAAAGATTGCCTTTAAGTTTCAGTATCTGTTCTATACATAGTGAAACTTTCCTTGCTCTGCATGGATTGTACATAGTTAGTATTTCATGCTAACTTATTTCTTTGTCTGAAAGAGCACAGTCAAATGTTATTTAAATTAGTGATGCAATAAGGTCTCAAGCTCTTTTCATGCCTTAATTCCTGTGGATGATGTGCATGTTCTGAAAGATTTTGTTCACTGATAACCCCATCTTTTGCAAGACTAGGTGAGACATTCCATACTGGATGTAATTTTGGTATTTGCTAAGCTTTTACCTTGTTGGTTCAAACTTTTGGAAAGATAACAGTAATCCTGATGGTGAGAAAGCTCATTGTTTTAAGGTTGGGAGATAATTATCCTGAGTGGTTATAATTAGTAAATTATTTGCTTAGTCATGTCTTTAGAAATGTTATTTCAGTTTAATTTATATGATTTTTAGTTTCTATATCATGCTGCACCTGCTTTAAATAATTGGCCAATTGTTACAGTTCTTGCTTTTAGATTTGACGTTATTGTTCAGAAGTGATTTTATCATTAAATTGTTTCTATTATAGTTCATATGTTGGTCAGAGGTTATTTTCAACTTTTTTTTTATATTGCACAAAGTCATGTTTCAGTGCTCTTATTTATAATTTGTGCTATGTTAGGTTGGTGTAGTATCATATTCCATCCTGCTAATTTCCTATCAAATTCCTGATAAATACCTTCAAGTGATATACCCAGGATACTATGATTAGCATTACGTGAAAAGTTTACTATCTTCCTGTCAACTTCCCCGAAATTAGGCTGTAACAATTCCAGTATTGTTACCCTTGTATTTTGGTCTTCTAAGGTGCACTTACATGCATCACTTCACCTAATATTGGTCTTCCAAGTGATCATTCCACATGAAGTTAGTTCTTTTCACATACTGTGAATGCCAAGTGTCGATCTCATATCTTCAATTTTAATTCTGCTATTTATTCCATTCCTCTAACCATGTCATCAGTCTTTCAACCACTTTCTTTCTAATCCAGCTCTTGGATATCTATAAGTTAACCAGTTTGAACACTGTCATCCTTTATCCATCTACTTTTCACCAATTTCTTTTATTCTATATAAATTCATCTTTCTCTATCATACAAGTTTTCTGTTTATTTCTATATTTAATTTGCCGTCTTTACTTAAGCTACTAAAATAGCTGAATTATTTTACTTACACCCATTAAGTATGTAGCTGATGTTTTCAATGTACATGTCTATTTCTAGTCTTTTTATTGCTGATTTTCATAAATTTGTTACAGCAGCTATTCAATTCAGTTAAGTCCTGCATACTTTTACTGGATTAGAGTATAGCATCTGCACAAAGAGCTGAGATTAATATCTCCTGTTTAGATATCAATTGTTATTGTCAGTTTCCTTCATAATTTTGAACCATAGATGAATAACAGTGAGGATAGTGTGCATCCTTTCCTCACATGATTTTATGTCAAACCATGTTCCTTGACCTCCTTCAGTTCTTTATACTCACTTAATGGTTAAATATATGAGGGTCGTCTGAAAAGTTCTCGACCATGATGGAAACACTATCGGCAAGATTTTTTTGTCTAAGTTGATACTGTCATAAGCATCCATGTGAAATTGCAAGTCGTTCATCAAGTAGTTTAATACAGCTGTCTAAAGCAAAAGTGTTGTCTGTGTCCCTTGAATGGATAAAATTGAGTATCGTGCAGTTATAAAATTCTTTGCAAAAGAAGTTTTAATGCCAAAAATTCATTCAGACTTTATAAAAGTTTATGGGCACTCTTCTCCTTCATTTTCAACAATTAAGAAATGGGCTGCCGAATTTAAATGTTGCCGTACCAGCCTTGAAGATGATCCATGTGAAGGGTATTCAAAAATTAACAACAGAAATCATTGATCAATGCACGATATGGTATCGGATGACCGGAGAGTCAAAGTGCGTGAAATTGCTGAGATTATAGGCATTTCAAAAGAATGTGTAGGATATATTTTGCATGAAGAATTGCATATGAAAAAGCTTTGTGCAAGATGGGTGCCATGCTTGCACACAGCAGATCAAAAATGCACTTGCATGAAAATCACTGAACAGTGCTTGGAGCAGTTTTAAGAAGAATAAAACTGCTTTTGTGTGTTGATTTACTACTATGGATGAGACTTGGATTCACCATTACACATCAGAATCCAAACAGCAGTCAAAACAATGGACAGAAGCTGGTTGTTCAGCACCAAAGAAGACAAAGTCAGTTCCATCAGCAGGAAAGGTCATGGCATCGGTGTTTTGGGATGCTAAAGGCATTTTTTTTATTTATCTTGAAAAGGGTAAAGCAGTAATCGGAATATCATTCCAATGTTCTAACCAGACTAGATGAAAAAATTCAAGAAAAGACTGGTTTCAAGAAGAAAGATCATCTTTCATCAGGACAATGCACCTGCCCAAGTGTTTTGGCAATGGAAAATTAAGGGATCTGCACTATGAATTGTTGGAACATCCACCCTATTCCCCAGATTTGGCTCCCTCTAACTTATCTCTTTCCAAGACAAATTCTTCTTTGCTGGTCAGAGTTTTTCTTCGAATCAAGAGGTAATTGAAGCTGTAGAGGGGTATTTTGCAGATCTTACTGAGAACCACTACAGGAATGGGATAATAGTGCTGGAGCATCACTGGAATAAATGCATTAGTCTTAAGGGAGATTATGTTGAAAAATAAAATTTTGAAATTATAAAATCATTTTTTCATTATTAAGCCGAGAACTTTTCAGACCACCCTCGCAGGCTGCTTAATGTAACATCCTGTTTACACCATATAACTAGTGTTTGAACAGTATTTCTTTTGGCATCTTGTCATATGCCTTTTCCCAGTTCTATAGAACTTAAATTTAGTCCCTTATTTTTTCTTTATTTCTCTCAATGCAAAAATTGGATCATGAATTCTGGCCTAAATCCAGCTTGTTCAAATTTCTTGTCCCACTTTTCTTAGATGGAAAGAATTTCTCAGTAGGCTTATTCTTTGTTCATTCTTGCATTCCTTCATCTCTCCTTTATATATATATATATGTGTATGTGTGTGAGAGAGAGATTGACTGGTACTGTGAGAATACAACTAGTCATCTGGAATTCAGCCTTGTGATTTATCCAGTGCAGCTACTGTAAGCCTTTAAGACCATCATATTTGAGTAAAACTATTAGTGTTGATTTTAAACATTAATATTTAAAATTTCATTAAAAATCCTATTATAATCTGTAGTAGTACATATACTTAAGTTAAGGGATATTACATCCCATATTGTTTCTTAGCCGAATAAGAAACTCAGTTTCATGCCAAATATAGAAACTATAAAGTTCGATTCCAAGCGTAAGAAAATACCTGGATAGTGCAACACCTGACCCATTTGGTAGTGCAAACTGAGGCAACTCATAGTAAGGGTGGAGTAAGCCCCAATCACTATTCTTGGTATTTACCCATAATGTGAACTTAGCTCCTAGGAGATGTATTACTGTTCTACATTATGAGAGAAGGTCACTACCCAGACTGGTTTCAACCTTTATCGAGGTCTCATCAGTGAGTAGGTAAACCTAGTTAATACCAAGTGTGTAGCAAACAGAACTTGCATCCCTTCTATGAAAATTGCCAAGAAGGTGTCCTAATAAATTACTAATTATATGAAGAGCCAAAGGCTTCAATTTAGCGACATGAACTTATTTTAGTTAAGGGATATTGTTTCTTAGCTGAATAAGGGACTCAACGAGTTTCCCGAATATAGAAACTATATAAAGTTTGGCGATTCCAAGCGTAAGCAAATACCTGGATAGTACAACACCTGACCCATTTGGTAGCGTAAACTGAGGCAACTCATAGTAAGTAGTACATAAAAGTAGTACATATACTTTTTTTTTTGCAATGACCCTTGCCATTTTGATCTTGATGATCAGTTTTGATTATGGAATCAGTAGGAAATTCATTTATCTCCCTTTTGGAGATAATCTCATATAGAGTAGTATTTCTAGAAACTACTTTATGTTGTCCAAACAGACTAGCCAGAAGAACATAGCAGTTTTCAAGCGTAATAAATTATCATAGCCTCAACTGCTTTTGCCATAACTCTAAACAGTTAACCAACCTTTCAGTCACTCATTTAAGTTAAGAATTAGACCTTTAAGTTAGCAAGTGGAACAATATTAGTACAAACAATATTATGTTGAAAGTTTTTCCACTTGGTCATACTATAAATTCAAGATACCAAGAAATTATATTCTTGGTTTAATCCTTTATCAGAGTGTAAACAGCTTGTATGTGAAGCTATTTCAACTGGGCAACTCTTATATAGAGGCTAATGACTTCATATTACTTGCCTTAGTATCCCATAATGCAAAGCACATCCTTGCAGACAACATGTACAATGCAATGCATTATAGGAAGGATCATTATCCAGACTGATTTAGACCTTTGAGGTCTCATCAGTGGGAGCCAGACCCAGAAGTGATGAAGTCATTAGCCTCTATATATGAGCCAGTCATGAAGTTATTTCACATGCAAACTTTGTTTACTTACACTTGGATAAAGGATTAAACCAATATATAATTTGGCATCTTTAATTTACAAAGAATATTAGTTCAACAAATTTACATTGAGATAATATATTGCTCTAGTATTCTTTATATTGAAGTGTAAAACAGCTATATTAATGACGTTTTCATGTAATACACATATAATTCTAGAAATCAGTAATTGTGCTGTTGGATTTAAGTGTGATAACTTTTCTGATTGTCTAATGTTTATCAACTTCAGGAAGTATTTGAATTAAAGAACTATAAGTCACTAACATATCTGAAATTTTTTTTTTTGTTTGATTACTTTAACATTTCCTTGCTATGTCAGTAAATCTTAAATTAGTGGTTAAAATAGCAGTATTCTTCATGCTGTTTTTCTGTATCATTTTATATATTTAAAAAAAAAAAAAAGAAATGTTTTGTCTTTTTTCTTTAGGTTGATGCCATTGTACACACACTTGCCAAATATTTAATGGAACTCACTCTTCCAGAGTATGATTTTGCCCATTATTATCCATCTCAGTTAGCTGCTGCTGCTATTTGTTTAGCATTAAAGATCAAGGATGGTCAGCCTTGGACTGAAACATTAGCTTTTTATAGTCATTATAAGGAATCAGAATTAACAACAATTATGAGCCACATCTGCCAGATTTTGTTAAATGTTGAAAAACCTGATTATAAGCACAAGGTAAAAAATTTAACTATACCTAAAGGTAGTATTTGTTATATCAGCAGCTTATATTTGTTTTTGTGTGGTATTGTAATCAATTTTGTATGAAAAGATGGCCACCACAAAATTGATTACAATACCACATAAAAACATAAGCAACTTGCTGCTGTTTCACTGGATTCAAGCCTCTTCAGAGTAGAACATAATGCACTACTTCAGTCAGGTAGTTGTAGAACAACTCGGTGTAAAAGGAAAAATGTTAGAGCATTACTGCTTTTCCATTTGTTTGAATTCTCCATTTAGCTGTACTTATAACGGAACAAATATTTTGTGCTCTGAAGATGCTGGTTGGAAATCCAGTGAAATAACAGCTTAATAAAATTTTCAGTCAGCACTGGAAAAAAATAAATGAAAAATTTTATTTTTAATAAAACCTGTAATGTAAGGTTGCAGAATCTATATATGTACTCTGAGTAAATTGATGGGTGAAGTTTTATTCTATAAAGGCATTTTAATATTCTCAAAATTCATATTAACTGTTTTAATATAGGTTTCACTTGGTTAAATTAGAAATGCCCAGAAATTATATTCTTGTTTAATCCTTTATAAAAGTGTAAGCAAACAAAATAAAATTTGTGTGAAGTTTCTTCACGAGTAGGTTACTCATATATAGAAGCTAATGACTTCATATTATAGCATTTAATAGTATAATATATTATAATTTAATATAATCAAGGGAAAAACTTTCTACATCTTACTCTAATCCAGAGTATTTTAATAAAGTGGTACACCTTTTCACTAATTGTATATGGAATATGACTTCAACCAGTATCTCTTTTGGGCTTAGCTCCCACTGATAAGACCTCAATAAAGGTCAAAACTGGTCTGGGTAGCATTTCTTTCCATTATGCATAGTTATGCACGAAAGGATATACTATTTTGCCTTGGTATCCTATAATGGATACTAAGGCAGTTAATGTGAAGTCATTAACTTCAATAGGCAAGTAGCCTAGATATGAAGAAACTTCAAGCACAAACTTTGCCTACATTTGGATAAAGGAGTAAACAAAATTTCTTGGCATTTTTAAATTAATGTAGGTTTAATTTTTGGACAGTAAATCAAGCCTCCCCTTCTACCCAAGGAATAAATGAGTGAAGGAAAAGAAAGCATATTGAAAGTTCCTGGTGAATAAGTCAACTTGTGCTCTTAGAGAATAGACAAATGTAAGAAAGCTAAACACTGTAAAATTAGCTAAACAAAAGTTATGGAAAGACTTTGGCAAGAAAATAGGAAATATCAAGAAGGTGGCAAAACATTTTGGAAGCTGTTGGAAAAAGCTCGGAAATGGTGATGATAAAGGTGAAATGAAAACTTGATGTATGGATTAATTACTTCAAAAAATTGCTAAATGAAACATTGACAGCACAGTGGTTAAAAAAAAAAAAAAATTTAACTGCCATGTGATCAGGAATACATATCCATACTTGAAGTAGAAAAAGCCATAGAAAGCCTGAAATATGGAAAGGCAATAGATATTAGATATTCAATGAGAAATGCTCAAGTATGGAGGTGTAAGTCTTACAGTGGCTGCAGTGCATAGTTCAGAAGGTCTGGATAGAGGGACTAATTTCAGATTGGAGTAGAACTCTCTCAAAGTTCTACTCCAATCTGAAATACAAAAAAGGGAAATAAAACAATGTGAGAATTAGAGGTACTTCCCTACCGAGTGTTCTTGGTAAGATTTTTGCAAGTATACTTGAGAAACAGTTAGATTGTGGAAGGGAAACTTGAAGGATCAGATTTTCATATTATGACAGATAGTTGAGAAATCATGGGAATATAACGAAGATCTGTATTTAAGTTTTGTAGATCTGGAAAAGGCATATGACAAGGTGCCAAGAGAGAAGCTATTCAATACGCTACAGTTATATGGTGTCAATGGGGCATTATATCAAGCAATACTTAGTCTTTATTTGAGTTGTAAGTCAGCAGTTAGAATTGAAGGAAGCACAGGAAGATGGTTTAATGTTAAATCTGGCATGAGACAAGGATGTACATTATCCCCCTCTGTTATTCATTATCTATATGGATCACATTATGAAGGAAAGTGGTATTAAACATATCAAAATTGGAGATGTTAATGTCAGCTCTTTGCTTTATGCAGACGATGTTATATTTCTAAATAAATCTGCTACAAGTCTGCAAGATTCCCTGACTAAATTGAATCACTGTTGTAATAGATATGGTATGAAGGTCAGCAATAAAAAGACAATGAAAATAAGTAGAATTGTTGAAAATATCAACTGTGTTGTGAATGGAGAACCTGTGGAACAAGTAAAACATTTCAGATTCTTAGGCACGATTTTTAATGTAATAACAAGACTAAGGTAGAAGTATTACTTAATATGTATTGAACATTACATTATTCAAATCCAAAAAATTCTTTATCAGACTCAATATTGAAAGAATCGATTGCGTTAAAAATTTTGTTTGGTATTTTTTCAACTTCATAATCAATGATGGCCAATTTGGAATACTTATAATTGTTGTAACTTCTGCTGTCGTGTGTTCCCTGCACGAATCCAACACTAACAAAGGTTTTGGGTTGAAAAATGCCATTTTTCTCTTTCGCCACGCATTCTTCAACCAAAATTTCATAACCTTGGAATTTATCCAACCTTTATCATTAGCAGTAACAATAATATTATTATTATTATGTGACACCTCCAGGGAGTCCAAAGACTCATCGAGGGAGAGTGTGCCAATAGCATCGAACGATTAATCCCGTCCAACTACTAACCACGCTCAAACTTGCTTAAGCCATTAGTAGTAGAGGCTCTCCCAATTAACCAACCTTTGCTGGAATTGCAATCTTTTGGAATGGTCTTTCTTTTGAAAATTGTTTCTCTTCAAAAATTTTCTTGTAACTTCAACTAGTTACAAGAGAACGATGCAGCCCACACAAAAAGTCGTTATGTCAGTGTTGAAAATTGTAAAATTTTAAATTAAAAAAATATACCACTGCTACTAGCAATATAAGTGCTTTTAAAGAATTCTTCCGTCCTCTGTCTGTACTTCCTAACTCTACTGCTAGTTGGTGCATGTGCATTATCTATACAGCAAAAGGAGTGATGAAAATGTTGGGGTGTGCATTATCTATCAAAAAATACGGTAAATTAAAGATGTCAAATTATATACTTGGTTTCATCCTTTATCCAAGTGTAAGCAAATTGCATGTGAAGTAACTTCACTTCTAGGCTACTTGTATATAGTCTAATGACTTCATGTGAATTGCCTCAGTATCCCATAATGCAAAGCACATCCTTATGGACATGTATGATGCTAAGCATTATGGGAAGGGCCACTACTCAAGCTGGTTCTGACTTATCAGTTTTGATGGGAAGTGGCTCTTCCCATAATGCATAGCAATATACATGTCAGCAAGCATGTGCATTGCATTATGGGATACAAAGGAAACTGATGTGAAGTCATTAGCCTCTATATATAAGTAGCCCAGTTGTGAAGGACATGAAATGTCTTCATGACCAAGTTTACTTGGACATAGAGAACTGCTGACTTTTTTGCTGGTCTTTACATCACAGCATGCTCTTTGACATGTATAGTGCTATGTATTATGGTAGTGGTTACCATTCAGACTTGTTTTGACTTTTAATGAGCTATCTAGATGGTGGTTATGACTTACAAAAGTAGCAAAATGTACCATCACATTACAGATAGTTGTATGAAGTTTTTTAGATTATTATATATTATCCTAGACAAAAAAAAAAAAACCTTGATGATAATATCATCAAGGATAAAACATAGATGCATGCACTGCATAGATGTTTTCAGGTGTGATCACTGGAAGATCTTGACCTGGGGGCATGTGTTGTCTCAGGATGCTTGGTTTTAAACTTGCCTCCTATCTGGAACTGTTAGCTGGGGAACATATATGCTGGGGCAATCCCTTAAAGTCTCTCAAAGTTTGGTGAATCTCACTTGCAGACTTTCCTTGCAGCACTTGATATCAATAGTCCAGATATCAACAGAGGTGGAGACTGATATCAAAACTTGATATCAGTCTCCACCTGTCTTCGAATTTTTTTTAAAACATCTGACATGTCTTATATATCCTAAAAGAAGAAATTATTACAATTCGATGACACATTGTGGTTAAAGGGCTTTAAGATGTTTGTTCTTGTGGTTATATTAGTTGCTTTAATATCATTTTTGTTCTAGGTGTTTATCAGAACCCCCCCCCCCATTATACTTAAATTTATTTACTTCTAAATTGAAAAAACCAACATTTTTTTGACTTGCAAGTCATCTACTTTTCAGAGCAATAGTAAAGTTCTTTTTCCTTGTATCTCACTCAAACTCCAAGCATCTACTTACTCCTCATTGTCAGTATGTTCATTATTTCTGTTCTTGGGTTTCTGTTTCTTTTTAGCTTAGATTTACTGCTGGGTTTGCTGCTGCTTCACCAGAGTCCTGTTAGCCAAAATATTCAGGATTCCTAACAGATATCTCGTCTATTAGACATCTAATTCCACTACGGTCTCGCATGTCCTAACAGCTCCAGCGTTGTTGGACTTTGAAGCAGAATAAGCGAAACTGGTATAATGAAAATAAAGTTGAATAAATGCATGTGCAATTAGTTTAGTCAAAACAGTAATCTGGCAGCATACAGAAGTATTGAAACCAACTTATGGATCCAAGAGTTAGGTTGGAAATAGCAAAGATTAGAGGCTGCAAATATAAAAGTTCTATGGATACCAGAGTGAACAGATAGCATCATTGACAGGATGTCAAAAAGTATGAAGGCTAATCAGAGATGGTATGGTCACTTGAATGGAATGGTTGGCAGGAAGAAGGCCCAGAGAAGACAAAGATTTTGCTTGGATTGATGTAACACTATTGGATTCATTAAAAATTTAGGGTTAATATGGAAGAAAATTGTGGACAAGAAGCTATGTGTTGCATTGTGACATTCAGTCACTGATATTTCACTGAGAATAAGTGTGACATTCTCGGTGAAATTATTAGTAAACTTTGTGTTTATATTTAAGTGGTTTTTATTGAGAAATTTTGCAGCTATATCTGTTTGTAAATAATTTTGATTGTGATCTGGTCCTTGGTCAGGTGGTCCAAGTTAGGTTTTGCCCTCAACGTATGCAGGCCCAGGCCAATCAAAATTATTTACAGATATAGCTGCAAAATTTCTCAATAAAAACCACAAACATAAACGCAAAGTTTACTAATAATTTCACTGAGAATGTCACAATGTGACATTGCATTTCTTTGGTGTCATGTTTGAAGTGGCCATTCTTAATATGGCCTCCAAGATTTTCAGAACACTGGAGATCAACAACGTCCATCTGGAGTTCGACAGGTAGATTTCCTGCTTCGACAGAAAATGGATCCTCGATCACTTTTATGTGAACTTCATCTTCATTACTCAATGGCATTCTTTTCTGAAACTCCTCACTTAGAAGTGATATGTGCTTCTTATATTTTCCACCCACCATTGAATGATATTCTGTCAACAAAATAAATGTGACATATCTCCCTTAGCAATTTGATTTTCAAACAAACTTAATTTCGTTTTGAATGCCTTTTATAAGAGACATTAACTGAAAAACAAACTTATTTTTTCCTTGATGCTGTAAGTTAAGGTCATTCAAGTGACCCAAAATGTCACACACAAAAAAAAAATCTTGATTCCATTCTTCATTTATTATTTCTGGGAATGTTTCCATATTCTTTTTGAGATTCCAAAAATTCAACTAGTACATTTTTTAGAGCGACAAAGCGTGACAAAATGTTACTGCGACTCGACCAACGTATGTCAGCGTGGTATGGTAGATCCCCGTACTCAGCATCATTTTCTTCTAGAAATGCCTGAAACATTCTGTTTCAAACCCCAAGCTTGAATATAGTTGACCAGAGCAAATACTACTTTAATCACATGATCAAACTGCAAAACCTTTGAACATAACCTTCTGATAAATTAGGCAGTGAAATTTTGTCAATGGTTTACCTGCATACTGTTCAATAAATGTTACAGCACCTTTCCACACATAGATGGGGCACCATCAGTGCAAACTGCTACTAAATTCTTCAAATTTAAGGATAGTTTTCAGTTTACACACACATCTTTTATATTTTCTGCGATCTCCTTTCCTGTTGTTCTTAATTTCATTGCACAAACAAGCAAGCTCCTGTGTCACCTCAAAATTCTTATTAATGCCTCTTACATATATTAAAAGCTGTGCAGTGTTAAGTCATCACTTACTTATCCTATAATAATTTACTTCCTTTATGAATTTACCTCTCTACAATAACTACAAGACTTACAAAATTTCCCTGACTCTAATATCTGTATCACATCTTACATGTTCATTCTACAAGGAAAGTAAATTCTATATCTCTAGCTGATTCCTAATTTTACTCACGTGCTTACCTTGACTGTTAAAGGTTATTCCTTGCTAAAAGAAACAAATCCTCTAATTTTTTTTCTGGGGGTGTCTCCTCTTCAGATATTGACAAATTTATTTTTTAAAGCTGCGCCAGCCAATATCTTAGAATAGAGGGGACTCTTATTCAGGGAGACTTTTCCAGACTTTTGGTGCACATAGATGAATAAATTTAGTGCTTAAACTCATAAATTCAACACTTTACTGTGGCTAAGTAAATTCTGGTTTGCAGTCGTAACCCCTATAACATGTTATACCTTTCTTTCAATTCCCTGCTGCTATGATTCAGATTAATGAGTGGTAATTTTGATTCATATCACAGGCAAAACTCAGGTATAGAAGAAAAAACATTTATTGGAATCTAAAGACATATACACTTAGACCAATCTCACTTTCAGTTAGTTCAATGACATGCTAAATCAAACTGATTAATACTCTAATGTATGAACAATAAATCCTTCTTTTAAGTTGGAGATTAAACATACATAATATACACATTATACACTTCTAATCAATTCTCTACCTACTATGTTAGTCTTGCACATTAAACCAGTCACAATCATCTATAATCATTCCAGACAATTTGTCTTATGAACATTAGCCACTGCTAAATAATCACTTAAATACTGTCCATATTCGATTATTATACTACAATGATATTTCACTTTTACTGACTGGGTAATTATGAAACACCATCAGGAACTTCCGGTCCACGGGAGAAGTTGAATCATCATCATCCAGCAAAATAGGCAAAAAAAGCCTTGAGAAAGGGGTGCAAACACTTTTTATTCTCCCTTCACTTCCCCCCCTTTTAGCACCCTGTTACTAGCTACGATAGCGCCCGCTACTTTCTTCGTCTGCGTGAATTTCGGCACATCGCAAGATCTCTAGCAGCGTCTTCCGGGAAACGAATGTGCGTCGCTTTACGAGATTGCCAATGCCTTAGGCCTGCCCGTGACCTTTGGACTATTGTTTACATCATTGTATACATAATGCATTCATATAATACTAATTTATACACAAAGTTCTTTACATGGTATTACAATTCTATTAAAAGGAGGTAATTCTATTTCGATTTACAGTTAGTACTTTATTTCTTCTGCTCGAGTACAAATTTTTTCTCTCAGCTGATTTTTCTGACTTGTTAAATCTTGAATGAATTGTTTTCTTTTAAAGATTCTTCATTCAGGATGTAACAGCAGTATCTTTCACGTCAGTACTTTCATCCATAGCAAGCAAATAATAGACAAATACCCTAGCCGATTTTTGCAGGTTATCTTTAAGATCATCGGCAATATCAGCCACCCTGTGCTTGAACATTCATACAGGACAAACTGATTTTCAAAATTATTTTTCTTATCAGGACACAATTCGGAAACGGCAATCATCACACTTTTTATCAACTCTCCCTCAGTAAATGATTTGCCAGCATAAACTATTTCTTGTGATATTTTTAAGCTTACCTTTGTGGCAACTTCATTTGCAGATGTCACTTTTTTAAAGGCTTGTTGCTCACTGCTAAGGACTTTCAATAACTTTGCTGCTTTTATTTGCATTTCACTTGCATCCAACTTGCCAAGTTAGGATGTTTCGATTCGAAATATCTCAGATTGTATTCTTCTGGCACAGCGATAGATTCCGGGCAAACAATGCACACTATTTTGTCCTTAAACAACGTAAAAAAAAATTTGTTTGTCCACTCAGGATTAAATGCTGTGTTCTGAATCTATTTTGAGCTTTTTTACTTAAGCTCATTGTGTCGGTTGACAATATTAATTACAAAAAACTAATGATGAAAAACTCACAATAATGCAGGTTATGATAACAGTTATGTAATGTATTGCTCTAGCTACAACCAACCATTACACTGCCAAAGCCAGTCAAGGCATGGCCAATTTTGTGTATTAAGATTCATTCTTGTTCATAGACATCAAGTCGTTATCACGGAGATGTAACCACACAGCGACACTAGCTCTCTGACAAAACCTTGAAGCGATTTGTAATAATTTGTTATTAAATATGACAGTGGGAATAACTCCAAACGTAATTTATTGTCGAGTTGAAAGAAACATGATTGTGAAATTAATCACATGAACGTAAACATGCAGAGTCTCAGTAAAAATTTAATTCAAATCGTCTAATTTCATATCCCCCCGTATGATTAATTTCAATCAGGTAAACGGACCAAAATAAATAGCATTGCAGGCTGCATGCTGTGCAGGCCTACTATATACCCGTGAAGGATATATAGGATATTATAAACAGTACATAAGAATTTGAAATTATATTGATTTTCATTTATTTTCGCCATGCATAATAAGCAAACTTGTATACAAGTGGCCTTAGCAGTTGAAGATATTTCTCGTGTAAACTTTTTTTTTTGCATATACTTAACAATATAAGATTGAAAACTGGATTTCTTGTCACTTGTACTTTACAATCTGGTTTTGAAAAACATCTGTCTATAATCTAGAGTAGTGTAATGTGTAATACACCATTTTGCTGCTACATTTTTATACTGGAAATGAACCTTTCTACCATTAAGAAGTATGTCCATGGTCAGCTCCTACTGAGACTCTGAGTAGAAACTGATCTGGGTTGGCACTCCATAATGAATGCTATGCATGGAATAATAACCTAGCTTAAGATATTTCACTCAAACTTTTCTTTGTTTTCACTTGCTTAAAAGGAAAAATTTTCTATTAATTATATTACCTATTTTACCTACTAAACTTGAATTTCTAACATTGAATTTTTGTACAGGCTTTGTGGTTTGTGATTTTGGTAATCACATACCATAATGGATGCCACATTACTATCCTTTTTCAGTTATTTAAAACATTAATTTATCTGAAAATGTTTTCTTTACAAAACAAATAAACTTATCTGCACTCTGCAATCAGCCAAATGTACTGTGTTTATAATTTCCAAGTTAGGTATGTTTCAAAACATTGTGCTCAACTTATTCTTTAATAAGTCCATTAAAAAAAAAAACATATTGCAATGGTTTCTTGCTTCTTTTTTAGGTGTTCTGCACTTTTTTTTTGCTCATTTTTCCATGTGTTTGTATCAGTTATTCTAGGACTAGTTAGGTGGATTTTGCTTAGTTTGGTATTTATAATTCTTACAAAAACTTTTCAGCTTTGTTTTTGTCAAATCAGCTGAAACTTGTTATATATATTGTGCCTAATATGGATGGGCAGAATCTAACTTGTTCATGCTGCTCTGCAGGAATGTCTTGGACTGTTCTTGACCTTCAGTAAGGCATCAGAATCCTCTTCCTGTTTGCATATTGGTGATACCACAAACTGTTCTTAGACTGAAACCCAATTTGAGGGGGAGTACAATAAATCAATAATTGAAGGGATCCTATATTTTGTTGTATTTAATCATTTCAGAGATTTAGGCCCAGTGGCCTCTTCCATCTTTTCCTTGGTCATCCCTGGCTTCTTTTTTCCTCTGACTGAGTGGTGTCGGAGTATGGGGGGGGGGGGGTAGTAGTTTGTAACATATGCTTTATTATCAGTACTGGACAAAGTATATGGTATTCATATACTCTGTCCAGTACTGAGTATTTTTAGTTCTTTACGTATTTCTCTGCTTTTGTCACAGAGTATAGCGTGTTGTCCTTTGCAGGAATTTCATTTCTCTAGTTTCTATTTTTTTCTTCTGCAGCCATCCATAATTGACTTCCATACAGTAGAGGTCTTGCCAGAACTTTAAACTTTTTAGGTTTGAAAAATATTACTGATCATTCCTGTTATATTTGGAAATTTTCAAGTTTTGGTGTCAATGTCAGCTTCTTTTGTATATGATACAACACATCCAAGGTATTTGTTCTAAAATTTTATTTTCAATCGTGATTTTACTTCTAACTGGAGATGGTCTTTTAAAAACCATGATTTGTTTTGTCTGACATTTGTGTTCCAAATTCTTCAGCAATTATATTTAAGGAGTATGTTGATTTTTGGAGTTCATCTTCATTTCTTGCTCTGATTATTTGGTAAACAAAATGGTATTAAGTATAGTTCAACGATCCAGTTTATGATCTGTCAAGGATGCGCAATGTCACCACTGTTATTTAATATCTATGATTAATTAGTAAAGAAATAGAGGGAAAACAAAGGGCGACATTGGGCATCCTTGACAGATCCCTGTTTATTGATTTCCATTCTGTAACTTTTCATTCTTGCAGGTATTTGATTAATCTGCTACATTTTAATTATTGTAGCAAGCAGCTGATATTGAATGTTTAGAATGAGTTTGGTCCACAGTTTGTTCCTTAAGACTGTCAAAGGCTTTCTGGTTGTCTACAAATGCTATGTGCGTTTGTTGTATTTGTTGGTGTTATTTAAATTACCAAAAGGAAGGTGTGTGTAAGTTTACAAATTCCACTTTCTTAGAACTTTCTATGGAACCATAAACATGAATGTCTTATTGTGTTTTACAAAACGGTTTATTATGAAATTTTTCTACATCACTAAAATGAATGCCATAACTACTCCTTCCTTTCTCTGATCACTTTTGTCAGAAATATAACATCTTAGTAACACTGTTATGTTGACAGCATACTTAATCCTTCCTCTTCTGCCTTTTACAGTTTTGAAGTTTTTTCCAACTATTCTTGCAACCATGATTCCGAGGATAAGGTGGTTAGCCAAATGTCGGTAGATGTGTGTTCTGGGGGAAGAAAAATCGGTTTCCAGGTGGAAAAAAATACCTACCTCCGTATGAGACCAGCTAATTCACCTTTTCTCAAAAGAGACCAGATGGTTTTCCTCACGTCACTGACGAGAATCGAACCCAGATCTTTCCAACCAAAGGGCTGTCTATATCAACTGAGCTATAGAGGCCTATGTTGACATAGTGGTTCTCTAATTCTTTTGCTAGTTCCACCTCTTTTCATTCATGGTGCTTATCTTCAATTCTGCTGAGAAGTTAGTTATCATAGCTGACTTTCACTTTGTCCTGGATCTCTGACAAAATTAGTAAATGGCCTTGTTTAACTGGGCATGCTCCAGCCAACATATTCCATCAGGATTTACATGGCCTCGTATTCCTTAATGCAAGTTCTCTGTGTTCCTTATAGGTTATGTGGAGGTCCTCAGATGCCTAACTTAAACACATTAACATAGTATTTATTGGCATTAAAATTGGACATTTCAGGTTAAATTCACTCTCTATCTTCAATTCCTTGCACATAGTTTAGCCTTCATTTTAAGGAGTATGACCAAAACATTAAATGTTTTGGTCAACTGCTGCACACAGAAAGTTCTGTTTGTCTGCAAAAGCCTTCTCAGATGACAGCAATCTCATTCCTGACACTGTCTTAGGACCATGGTTATGCTTCTTTGACAGTGTTGGGTTATTGTTCCACTGATTAAACACCCAGGATATCTCACCTTTTGAGAAACTAGTCAGCTCTGCTGTTTTCAAAATCGTCTCTCCAGCTAGATGGCCATCCACTCTATTGAACTCGGAAAGATCTGTTTTTCCCATTATGATCCCAAACGCTGACCAGCAGTATTCTTAAATAGTTGTCTAGAACATGTGGTGATGCAGCTGACCAAGAATTTTGCATATACACTACGGTTTATGTGCGTCTGCATAAAGGTTTCTAATTCAGTGGCTAGTATGCATAGGTCTGACCAAAGTTCACATGAATTTAGGTACATCAGTGCAATTAATGTCTTTAATTTTTAATGGTATTCTTATCTTATGATCTCTTGCACTAATCTTAACTCATTAATTACATAATTACTTGATGATTGTTCCATTACATAAGAATGCTTTCCCCTTCATCACTTGAAATAAAAAAACATTTCACTTTTGGGCATGAAATCCAAATAAGGAATATTCTCCAAACAATTTATCAACTGGTGCATTTTGAGAGAATTGTTAGTCTTGGTTTATAAAACAAAGAACATGGGCGTTAAGAGTTGCAGTTTCTAGTTCTGTAATACTTGGAGAAATATTATACAATACTCAGTTCATAATGAAATGTTGACATACGTTCTTTTCATATATGACCTTTTCTTGCCAGCTCAATTTTCTGAAAATTGGCCTTTGGTAGTGGACCTTTACAAAAAAAAAACAGTACAGGCTTTCTTGAAAGTTGTGGTTTTGTAGAAACATTTATGGGCTACAATTGCCTTTGTGGCAAGTTTAGATTCCTTACCAGGCATTTGAGTAGGTCTCAAAGATATTAAAAATTGCTCCTTTCTCTCTCTCTACGTTTGTGGTCTATAACAAACTTACTAGTTTCTTGTCTGCTTGAACTGAGTGACCTTTTAAAGGATTCTTATAAGACAGCAATCTTGATTGTCTTGATTTGGGAGTGAGCACAGGCTCAGTTTTATGTTTTGTCATAAAGATATAGGAATATCTAAGGGTTAATTTTAATGTCCTTTCTGGAATGGGTGGAATATGATAGTGCAAGAGGAAATATTTAAAATTCTAAATTATGAAGTCTTCATGAATTTTTCATATTAGAAACATTTCAAGCTCTTAAATATTAATCTCCAGTAATCTCAATAAATTTAATTACTGAACTCATTAAGCACATTATAATATGCTGTTTATAATGTGGCTTGGATGAGGGAGATCATCTTGATCCTTGGATGGAGAGGATCCAAATTTTTCTCAGATCCATTTCGGATTTTCATAAGATTGAGTAATTATGAAAATGCTCATACTTCATTTCAAAGCTTAATCCTGTGAGCTTTGAGTTAAATGTTGTGTATTTCACTGTATGTCCAGTTTTGGGCTGTCTAAGTACTAAAATATTTAAGGGCTATGGAAAGGAACAAGTTTAATGAGGTTTTAGTTTGGTTCTTATGCTAAAACGGTGTTTTGAATTTTTCTGAGCAACTTATCAAAAAAAAAATAAGGTTTAGTAAAAAAAAAAAGAAACAAATTTAGAATAGGTATTAAACAAGTAATTATGAAATAAGATTTAATGTTTATTAGTTCCCCACATTCCCTTAATATTCTAATAAAATCTGTAGTATCAATGTGCCATCTTGGCTCTCTGGTATGTTTGCACTAACTTGTGACAGTGACTACTGAAATATCACCCCTGTCAAACTACAGATAATTTTAATTCATTCAGATATTTGCTGTTAACCTCGGTATTCAGTTAAATTAGTATATTTATAGTAAAAACTGAATTGGAAGAACATATATTACAGGTTGATAGAAAACTTGATTAAAGAATTGAATTTTTATATTTTTCAGTGTGTTAGGAACAAATATTCCAGCAGCAGGTTTATGAGAATTGCTCTGATACCAGAGTTGAAATCACGTGCTGTAAAAAAGCTTGCTGAAAATCATTTAAAGTAGTTGCTATTTATGATTAAAGGAACAGAAAACTGATCAGTTGATTCAAATACTGTAATTAAAGAATGCTGTTTTGTTCACCTTCTGATTGTGATTTTATTTATTTATATTGGACCTGTGAGCTTAAATCATGCTTAAGCTCTATCTAAATTCAACTCTTAATTATAGCTCATTTTAATCAGGAATATTAATTGAATTCATGTAAATAAATGCATATTAAACCATAAATTTGTCATGATTGCTTTTAAATGACTAAATTGTTGTAAATTTGAAAAATAAAGTGTTAACATATTTGTTGCCTTTTGCTTGTTTTAACTGAGACCCGAATGAGTTTTAGATGATAAAGAATTTCTTCAATAAATACGATAGTTTCTTCTCTCATTTCTGACAATATGAAATCAAATTCTTAATGGCAGTTAAGTGCAAACAGTAGTTCTATAATTTATGGGTCATCCCTGCTGCATATTTAATATCTTGGTTCTGAGTGAATCAATCTTAGTTACCAGTCTTATGAAACAGCCTCAGAATTTAAATCTGGTTATCTAGCACCAATTATGGTTTGAACAATTTTAGATTAGACCTCCCAAGAGTTAATTCTCATGTATAATTAATGCTTTAAGCACATTCATTTTTTGCACTTGCCACACTAATGCAATACATTTACTCACCAACCACATCTTTTAAAGAACCTGCTTCTCACTCCTTTCTCATACAAACTTCCAGAAATGGCTTCTTGTTCTTCCTTTGTCTCCCTCTACTCCATGTAAAATTTTCATTTTGTCTGTTAATGATCCTTCAACTGGTCTCAACATATCCTCTCTATATGAAAGATCTACAAATTGCATTCCCTTGATCTATTGCATATCCCACATTCCAAAATACAGTCTTAATGAATCTTCTCTGGATCTCCTTCAAAACTAGGAGACTAGATTTGAATACAGTGATATGTGGTGTGATCAAGGCCTTATACAAAGGAATCATAACCTCTTTGCTTCTGCATATTGGTCAATATGATCTCACAATATTAGCAAGGTGATGTCTAATTTCTGACTCATTTTCTCTGTTCATGTATTAGTCTGAAAGGGGAGGGGGGAATTCTATCTCTGAGAAGACTACATTTCTGATCTAAAATAAAGATTCAAGCTTAGTTATATAATTTTGAGAAATAGAATCAAGCCAGCTATAAAGTACTAAAAGATATCAGTAGTTAAAGCTAGCTAACAAACTGAAGAAATTTGGAAGAGATTGTCTGAAGTTATTAATCTTCCCAAGCATTGTTTCAACAAAACTAATGAAAAAGATGCTCTCAGAAGAACATACACATTATGAATGAACAAAAGCTGTTGCTACACCAAGCACCAAAAGATTGCTTAATGTTAGGATCAAATGACTTCAAAATAAAATGCTCCCTATCTATTTCAAGCATTGAAGCAAGTGATTCAAGTAATAAAGAACTTGAATAGTTTAACAACAGAAGTAAAAACTGAATAATCCAGTATTTACTCAACAATAACAGGAATTGTCAAGGGTAAATTGGAACAAGATCATAGAATTCAAATGTTCAATTACATGCTCTGGGAACAAGGTAGCCAAGTTTTTTGTCAATTTAAATGCAGAATTACAACCTCCCAAATGTTTAACATCCATACTTATTTAGGTTAGGAACAGTTTTTCTACATGTGGAGTATCTAGCATCTGATCTGCTAATCCACTTTGTCCATAACTAATTCTAATGTTCTGTTTTGCTGGAATTATGGTAGAATGATATTAGTGGTAGATTTGTAACAGCTGTAGAAATATTCAAGCTATTTATGAGAATATTTCATTCTCATGAATGCAACAGCATGTAGAGTAACTTGCAAGTGATCAGGAGGATTGTTTTAGCAATCTATTATGTATAACACTGTCAAATTCAGTGGACAAAGGGCTATACACGATTTTTATTATTTTTTTTAATGCTCCTGATGGACTAACAAGTCACTAAATTGAAACAGATGTAGTTGGACTGGAGACTAGTAAAATATGAATCGCATGTCACACACGTTAACTAAGAAATATATATTGAATGTTATGGCAGATATTATGGAATTCAGTTGAAGAGAATTAGAATTTCAACTCAAATTGTTGGCTTGCTTGCACAATCTTTTGTTAATACTGCTCTATCTCTAATGGACTACCATTGCTGTCTGTTTTGTGCTCTGCTTTCACTTCTCATTAGTTGTTAATGAAGGATTATTCATTATATATCTCAAGTCTTGTAAATTACTGGTAATTCTTGCTTGAAATAATGGGAAAGATGATCCTATTTGGGTAGGATGCACACAAGGAAAGCTCTAGGCCAGCAATAGCAAATAGGAGATTCCTGGTAAGTCATAGCCATTTTGTTTTTTCCTGAAAACTAGTTTCCGGAAATCCCTGCATATCTCTTGTACCACAAATTTTTAGCTTTGATAATTTTGGGAAAAATTGAATTGGAGATTTGCAGATGATGCAAAGTTGGGAAGAACTATGAGGAGCAAAGCAGATGCCTTACAGGCAGGAGGATCTGAATACTATAGAGCTGGCAGTTCAGTGTAAGCTTGATATTTGGTAGGTAAGGATGGGGCATACAGTACACATTTAATGGGAAAATTTCTGAATGAGAGATCTGGAAGTGGTGGTGGTGGAAAGAGACTCGAAATTTAGGGGTCGAATTGTGAGAATACCCCAATGGATTACGGCAATGATAAGGTGGACTTTAACATGTAGGAGCAAAGAGGTTATAATTCCTTGTACAAAGTCTTGATTAGGCCACATGCCTACTTTGTACAGATCTGGTCACCTATTTTTTTTAAGATGATAGTCTAGAGAAGATTCACTCAGTCCATATTATTATGGGCTTTAGAATGTGGGATATGAAGACAGATTGAAGAATGTAATTTACAAAGCCTTGTAAATAGATGGAGAGGTAAAGTGATTCAGATGAGTTGGCTACTCTAGGTTTTTCTAGAGTAGAGGGAGATGAGTAGAACAAGAGGCCATCCCTGGTAGCCATCTAAAGAGGGTATGAGCAAGGATGAGTGAAATGCATTGTTTCAGAGTGAAGAAACTGCACAGGTTTAAGGCACAATTAGATCTGATTTTTGTGGGCGAGTTAGTTGTTGCCTTATTTATTTTTACTTGTGTTGTTAACTACCTTACCAGCCATTATGGATCAAATACACATTCTCATACGCTTCATATCCATCATATATTTCAATGTAATATCAATGGTATTATTATTTTAATATGCACTTCACATCCATGATAACCTTGACGTCTTGGCCAGTAGCGTAGTTAATAAATAATTAACATAAGTCTAAATAAACAAGTGAGTTTTAAGAGTAACTGAAACGTCGGTGACTCGTGAATTTTTTGGATTGGTTTTATTTTACTAACAGTAGAGCAATATTTCCAGATTAAAACTTCCATTTGTTGATAGAGATTAGACCTTGAGTATTCCTTAGAGATCATAAAAGTGAGTTTTTTTTTATTTCCCAAATTCAACACTGATCCAACTAGTTGAATCAACTGGTCACTGAATTAAACTTGATGAAATACCATAAGCTCATCTTCAGATGGTGCTTAATAGCAAAGACATGCCAGCCTTAACCCTGAAAGCATTACATTATAACCAGTGATTAGTTTTTATAGGAAATATCACTGAACAAGGTACAGAATTTAGAACCTCATCATGCCAAAATTTTATAGATACTGGCAAAGCTTTTAACAGCACTGACATACATTACAGAAAATTATTAGAAATCAAGTATTTGTGAATATGTGAGAAAAACAGACAATTAGAACGATTTGAGAAAACGACTGCATAATGTCTGAACTACTTTTTAACATAATTCATCTCATTATTATTATTATTATTACGGGCGACTCCAGGGAGTCCTTAGACTCATCGAGGGAGGCCCTAAACATGTCCACACAACTATTCAACATTCTCACAGTACCTATCATACCTTGCCTTGAACTCGCTCATCGTCATAGCACACAACACCACAGACTCTGGCAGCTTATTCCACTCTAAAAGTAAAGAACCCAGCTCTAACACCTTACCCAGCTTCCATAGGTGTCCCCTAGTTCTCCCACCACCAGTCCTGATCTCAAAAATATCCTCTGAATTAATCCTATAGAAACTCTTTAGCAATTTGAATGTCTCAATCATATCTCCCCTTCTCTGCCTATCAACTAATTTCTGCAACCCACAAATCTTCAACCTGCTATCATCTTGGTCACTCTCCTCTGGATCCTCTTCACTTCCTCCCCATCAAGAAGAAACCTAGGTGACCAAATCTAGGCACAGTAGTCGAGATGAGGTCTTACCAAGGCTCGGCACAGAGGTACAATAACTTGCTTGTCTCTGCTCATCAAAGTATTTTTCAACAACCAAGTGAGTTGATGAGCTGATTTAGCCACTTTTGCAATGTGCCCCCTAAACTTCATCTTCCTATCCACCAACACCCCCAAGTCCCTGGCCTCCTCAATCTCCTGAAGTACAGTTCCACCAATGTGGTATACTGCTGCTAATCTTTTCACCCCAAAATGCATAACCTTACATTTTGTCACATTAAATTTACATCCATTTTCCTTAGCCCAGAACTCCAATCTATCCAAATCGTCCTGCAAGATTTTGACATCTGCGTTCACTATTGCCCTACCCAACTTTGCATCATCAGCGAACAAATGAACTGTTCCTCTTAGATCCTTCCCTATATCGTTAATGAACCAATCACTGGTTATAATGCTTTCAGCATTCTTGTAAGAGTGACAAGTCTTTGCTGTGGTATTTATCAAGTTTGTTTCACTGACCAATTGATTCAACTAGTTGAGTTAGATTGGAGAATAAAAAAAAAAAGTTATAAAAATTTTACTTACTGCATGTGCATTACTTAACAGCAGACAACCTATGCAGTACATGCATGTGCCTTCATTACTACTGAATACAGACTAGCTACGTATTTTTATTCATACACTTCCATCATTTTTACTGTTTGTGCACTCTGGGATAGAGTACAATCATGACTGGAAAAAAGTGAACCCATGCTAAACTCACCAAAATTGAGCTAGAGATGAAAATCATAAAGAATAAAAATTATCAGGTAAATACTAGATAATTATCTTTTAAAAAATTCTCCAGCAGGTGCCACTTGTGTCCTGCATGTTTACAAATTTCAACATTGATTTGTGTCACAAGAAGCATTAAAAATATCTTTACTGTAAATTTGTGTGTGCATGTGCACACAACTTGAATGTGATGTTTCCATAATGCAACAATTCTTTAATGCTTTTCATAACTAAAATTTCTAAATAACACTGGTAAAGAGAGAAGAGACGAAGAAATTCCAAGGATATGCCATGCATCTTGAAAGGGATATGTACCAACACTAAATTGGAAGAGAAGCATAAGCAGTTGCAAAGATGGTGCTAATTGTAACATGTTTTAAGAAGATATGTAAATTTCATGGAAACTGAACTGGCTGTTTACACAACTTGTAATTACAAATGAACAAATAAGAGGTTCAAAGCTATGCATCTTAATTATATTTAAAGCTGATTTATCTCTATATATCTATGGAATTCAAAAAAAAAAAAAAAGTTATGGTTATTTTAAACGAAGAGAGAACCAAAAGTTTAGAATGTCACTTCTTAAAGATGTAATTCTTAGTTTATATTAGGAAAAGAGAAATATGTGAATACATTTCAACTAACGATTAAAATTATTAATGCACAATGTTATCTTAATTTTTTGTTTGAAAATCATGCTTTGATTAGTTTTGTCTAAATCCATAATTATTGCAAACACTACATAGCCACTGTAGCTGGGTGGGTAGGTACAGCACCCATTCATGGTGACTTCCCAGCATCTGCTCTGTGGAATAACATTGTGCCATGTTGCTAATATTCATGAGCAGTTCACTGAATACAACAGCAACTTCTAGGTGTTACCATTACTAATAAATTCAAATCCCATAGAACATCTCTAGGATTAAGTGGATCAAAAGATCCAATCTCTGAATCTTCCATCCTGATTCAGATCAATGGGGAATGAGTCATGTGATGCATTACAGCTAACCTTCAGCAGTATGTTATGCTATGTAGCAGCACTTCAGGCAGCAATGTGTGGAGGGAGAAAAAGAGGACTACCACAAACTATAGAATGGTGGTCAATATTTTGACCAGACTACAGTTAATCAGAAACTCTATTAGCTTTAATGATCCATCTCATTAATTTATGTGTATATGTGTAAACAACACTATATATATACACACACACATATGCTGCTTGGAAAGAAATCAACAGACCCTCCCCTCCCCCCAAATGTAATGAATTGCACGTTTGTAGCAAAATTGGAGGAATATTATGCTCCCAAGTCAGTGCAACTGTGTCCTGGAGAAATGGCTGTGAGAAGGGAACTGGCAAAGTTTGAAAGAGGTGTTGTGATAGGATGACATGTGGCAGATTTATATTAGCAACTTGTTGAGAAATTGGCTGATGCATGGTAGTTTATGTAAAAACTACCATGCATTGGTCGACACCCTGAAAGAGGAGTTCTGGGCATCGACTAAAACACGAATCTGCACAAAAACATTCAGGCTCGCAACATGGGTTTCTATGGTAGGACCACAATATGCAAGCTTCATATTAACCAAACTAACATGCAGTGTCTTCATTGGTGCAAAGAGCATATACAGTTGGACAGGGAAGCTTAGAAAGCTGTGGTATGGAGTGATGAATCACACACTATCGCCAATCAGATGGACAGGTGTAGTGGATGCCCTGTGAACATATGTTATCAGAGTGCATAACCCCAACTATGAAATTTGGAGGGGGGCAGTGTGATAGTGTTGGTCCTGTTTTTCTTGGTTTGGTATCAGACCTCTGTGGTGCCATGAACATCGAACTGAGAGGTAGCCGAACATTAGATAATGTCATAAGGCTGCTAATATAACTGCATGCTTTGTAGACATGAAAATCACCACACTTGACTGCCTCCACAGATCCCTGCTCTCAACCCTATTGAATATCTGTGGGATGAACTGGAGCATTGAGTGAGGTTGAGGCTTGTCCATCTCACAACAGCCCAGGACCAAATTACATCCTTATAGGAAAAATGCTCCAAGATTTCCATTAATCGCTATTGTACGGTTGTGGGAAGTATGCTCTGTAGGATTGCTCTAGTCATTGCAGCAAATGGAGGTTCCACTTTTTATTATGGTAGGCATTATGGCTGTTTGTTCTAACTATGGAGTCGGACTTCTTTCCAAACAGTGTATGTATATATACACAAACATACCAATAAATGATTTTTACTTCTTGCATATTAACTATATATAATCAGAAATGCAGTTTATATGCAACAAAATTATATTGCAATTTGGACCTGCACCTAATTAAACCAAACTGTGTTTATTTACCATAATGTAATGAAATGCATTAGTCAACTCTCACTATAGTGACAAAGTAATTATAGTTTCTTTTAGAATAGAATATCATTAATGCAGTAGGGATTTGGCCAGAACTTTTTTAGTAGTTATAATGTGAACAGAATGTAGTTAACTGCATTATACAAAATTGCAGCTCTGATATGTTCATAAATATCTATGTATGCCAGAGGTTAATACAGTTGATCCTAGAACAATATGGGTTTGAACTGTGTTGGTCTACTTACATGCGGATTTTTTTTTTTTTCCCTGATAAATATATATTGGAAAAACTCAATTTGAAAGAAAAAAAATGTCATAAATTAGTCTATTTTATAATTTACCATAAGATATATACATAAACATAAAATTTATCAAACCTTACGCTTACAGATCATATATGGTGCCATTTGCAGTTGAGAGAAATGTAAAACAAAAAGGGTATTAAATAACTACATAAAATAAACTTAAATTTAATTCACATAAAATAAAAATTGATTGATTGATTCATTAGTATATTAGCTAGGCTACCATAAAGCAATCATTAATGATTATATCTAATTGATCATCCCTCTCTCACAGACGTTCAAACTTTCTGCCTTGCACTTCCTACAGATATTTTCATGGACAATGCTCTAGAACTGGCCAATAATTCCTCCAAAATCATAAAAACAAGAGCCACTAGTAACCAACAGCCTTTTACAGCCCACCTTTAATTAATAAACTCATTAAAACTTCACTGCCTCCTCTTTTATTCCATCTACTTCTGTCCTTTGGAATAGTCATCCTCCAAAGATTATAACCCCTAGCTATTCAAGCAAAATGGAAAGACAACTCTTGACTGTGGATCAGATATTATATATACATACACATAAAATCTCTCATGATATGTGACTTCATAACGTGTTTGTTTTTACATTTTTTTTTAGAAGAATGTACTTAGAGAAATATTAATTTTTGTAATAATCTTGTAATGAGCCTTGGTTAAAATAATGTGGCTCATGCCAACAATGGTTGGTCTATTGGTAGAGCCTCTGCTACTAATGGCTCATGCAAAAAGGTTACCATTTTCAAGACGCGCATGTGCACAAGGGAAGTCTGAGTGGAAAGTAAGGCAGGCCGTAGAGGAGGAAATTTGTCTTGGGGTTTTCTAAGCCTTCTCTTACCTGGGTCCACCATCATGCTAGGTTTGCTGTTGGAAATCTAAAAAGAAGCATTGTGGGTTTTGGGTCTGTTCCCACGTGAGAAGTATTGTGTCAATTGTCTCGAAAGGAAAAGAGCTGTACATCACCAACAAGTTAAGGGTCCTCTATGGCACGGCATAATAGACGACTCAGACAAGGTAGAAATTTAGCAGGAAAATCAGGAACAAGCTGGCAACTGGAGAGACAGGAAGAAGACTTATATGTGAACAAAAGGTAATGTGATAGTGTGCTGAACAAGAATTGTAAGTAGTTATAATACTGAACGAGAATGCATGTCAAGTGTTTATGTTCATGAGATAATGTATATTAATGTGGAATAAGGCTTAAACAAGTTATGCCTAAATGTTATGGTGAATTAGATTAGAAAGAATTGAGACTAGCAAGAGAATTGTAATGACATTGTATACACATATATGTGAATCAGTCTGTAAATATTTCCTTTTGACTTAAATGGGTTTGTGAACAACACAGACTAATTCTGTCAATGCACTAAAAAATTCGAATCTGCATAAGATAGAAGTTTGAGATTTATAATTAAGCCATAACTAATTTAAAGTAAGGGGATATATATATATAACTGGGAGATAACAATATCTGCATTGTCTTTTGTTTAAGATCTTATCTCACACTCGAAATATAGTCTAACTCAGTGGTCGATATGGGCTCAGGGGTCGAAAGAAAAATATAAGACATCATTGTATGGGTAATGTTTAATTCGGTTAACTTGGATTACCTCCATGACAAAAGACATGGAGGTAATGACAACGCAATTAAGAGTGAATCATGGGATCAGTACCTCCATCTTACAGGTCCATGAATAGGACCTGTAAGATGGAGTAAGGTCATGAAAATAGTTACTGAGGCCAATCAAGTAGGCCAAAATGACGTATTTACCAATAAACGGATGTTGGTGGTTCCTGCCGGCCGGCACAGTGGGAGCGAGATTGCAACATGTGCGTGGTTCTTATTTACTGATACAAGTATTCAACCCCAGTCTCATTTTTGCACATAAACATACAAGTGAGCGTTAATGTTCTAAAATTCATCAACATACATGTTATAATTCAATCGTTATTTATTCACGAACTAAACTTCTCTATGTTGAAGAGTTGAGCAGCACTGGTAGTAATACCAGTAGTTTATTAATATTAATATCACTAGTAATACCAGTGATAGTAATATAATAATGTATACTATATTATACATGCAATAAACACTGTAACTATAGTGGGAGCGAGATTGCAACATTTGCGTGTTTCTTATTTACTGATACAAGTATTCGATCCCAGTCTCATTTTTGTGCATCGACATACATACTATATTATACATACAATAAACACTAACTATAGTGGGAGCGAGATTGCAACATTTGCGTGGTTCTTATTTACTGATACAAGTATTCGATCCCAGTCTCATTTTTGTGCATCGACATACAAGTGAGCGTTAATGTTCTAAAATTCATCAACATACATATTATATAATTCAATCGCTATTCATTCACGAACTAAACTTCTCTATGTTGAAGAGTTGAGCAGCACTGGTAGTAATACCAGTAGTTTATTAATATCACTAGTAATACCAGTGATATTACTAGTAATAGTAATATATAATAATATATACTATATTATACATACAATAAACATTGTAACTATAAAATAAACAATCTAAAAACTCACATAAGCATCTGTTTTTGCTTGTCCTATTATATAATTACGTAATAGTAAAATATAGGGGGTCGATAAAAAGTCGAGAAACTCTTGAAGTGGTCTATGGGCAAATAACTTTGGCGACCCCTGGTCTAACTGGTGCAGTCATAAAACAAATTTGTTGCACTATAGAGTGTGAGAAATAAGAAATAGATAGATGGCTATAGTTCATTCAGCCAACCATTATAAGTGCAGAAAAAGATGAAGCACGGTAATAGAGATACAGGACGTAATTATCACATATATATACATATGAAAATTGCTGTTGCTTTGTTATACCTGTAAATGTAAATAAATATGAATTTCTTTTTCGTTATCTTTTCATTTTTGATGTCTAGTGTTAGTAATATGTATAACATGTACCGTGTTTTGATCATATATATAATATAAGACAATATTGATGTAGTTACTGACATGATTCATTTTGTATACAGACAACATAAACTTACAGTATCGATAAATATATAGATAAAAACACATTTACAGATATACAGTATCTGTAAATGTGTTTTCTCTTTATGATTTTCTTTTCTCTAGCTTACTTTATTGCAAGTATATAGTATATAATACATATATATAATATAACATACAAAATATGTGTTAACTGCTTCTGTTATCAGTAAGGCTTCCACTCAACAGTAGCTATTAGTAAAGTTTTGGGGGATTCAAAAGTTATACGCATGTTTTCAGCTGAGTGGGGATTCGCAGTCACGGAAAGAGCATGTAAGTTCAATTCTAGCTGCCAACTAGAAGAACTTCGCCTTTTATTGACTGGCTACCGAGTTTATCTCTGGCAATGGCAAACAAGTTTTTGCTCCCAGAAACCGCACCCTCAGTCTCCAAAAGTTAGAGCTAAAAAGGCCTTGCCTACTCCCTATATATTTTACATATATCCTTTTATACGCTTATAAATTATTCCACTTTTTTTTTAATTGTTACAATACATACAAATTAAATTTTGTTTTACAAGAGAGTGTAGCTATGAAGAGATGAATTTGATTGGCTCGGCATTAACTAAAGATCACTCGACCCAAAGATAAATGGAACCGACAATTTTTGAGTTGAATGCCAATTCTCTTCAACCGAATTCCATAACATCTGCAACTGTCATGACAACATTCACTATATATTTCTTAGTTTTAAGATGTTTAACGTTCGGACAGAACTCCTCATTACTGGTGGGCTCAACTCACACAAAGTTTCAACCCTTGGTTGATTTTTATTGCCTTGTTTGAGTTTGAGCTGGAATGGGAACTCACACAAGCATTACATGGCATGTTTCAATTCGTAGTAGAATTTTATTTGAAGTTAGCCTTTGTGATGTGATCTGTCATAATGACATCGAGAATTTCAAATGCAATCAAACAAACACTTATTTCATGTAATTGAAAAATTGGACAATAATTTTAGTTAGATACTGTGTTTCCAGTGCAACATATGGTTTTGCTTGCCTATACAGGGTAGTTTCTGTGAGAGGGGTACATGTGATTCACTAGTTAGCACCGTTTTTATTTCAGCTGTCTCTAATTTCACTATTTGTTGAGAAATATATTATTACAGACTGCAAAAGCCTATGCATCTTATTCAGGGATACAATAAAACTACCGTATTTTCCGGTGTATAAGACGCACTTTTTTATCTTAAAAATGGGGTGCATCTTATATAATGAAGGTAACGATTGTTTCCTCTTTTCAAAGTCATACACACTCCCTTTTATGTTCCAAGATCTTTGTAGGCGGTTAATGGTGCAATCAAATTGATGCGTGACCTTCACGTAACTTCTAGCACGTCATTGGCTAAGAACAGGGAGTTCCTGTTCAAGTTTCATAATATCTTATCCGAGTAATCAGTTACCGATGTTTATTAGTATTGAGTTGACGAGTTGAGATATTTTGTGTTCAGTTTGATATTTCCCCGTAGATTTTAGCGATGGAAAAAAAACAGGCAACAATCATATTCTTCAAGTTACAAATTGCAGGTTGTAAAATATGCGGAAGAACACAGGAATAAGGAAGCTGAAAGACATTTTGGACCTCTGCCTACAGAAAAAATGATTAGAACGATTAGGTTTTTTTCCAAAAAATTGAATTAAATTTCTTGGGTGCGTCTTATACATACACCGGAAAATAGGGTATTTTTTTCTTACATCTACAGTATATATAATGGCTGTTGGGAAGGGCATGTTGTTTTTTGTGTGGGAGGTATATATGTAAAACCTTTTAATGTCTTTTTTTCGTAAAGTGAAATCAGGGGTGCCAGTTATACACAAGGGCAAGTTATATTCGACGATAAGCGTTCGCCGACAAGTTCACATCCTTCTGCTGCTTCCCCTGCTCCGCTGACTTGTATGGCGAGTTACAATGCATAAATATTTTTCTCACTACTGTTTTTTTTTTTTCAAGCCAACATCATGAAAATCAATAATTTTATACTGAATAATATAAATTGTTGGTGATCAGAATGGGATATGTCAATGAAACTTACAAGTTAATTTAATGATGTTGGCCTGAGGAAACTACAATATTGTAGCATGTCCTGTGATCAATAACTAATTTAAATGCGTACTTCTATTTGTCAACATGCTACACTGATTATGCCATAATTAATTTTCTCCTCTATATATGCTTGAGTCATTATTTTCCGAAATGAATTTTATAACAGACAGTTTAAGAAATAGAAGGACTGATGAATCTAGTAATACACATGTGGAATACTAAAAGTGACAAAATATGAACCTGATATAAAGCATTTGGCATATAATGTATAACAGCAAAAATCTCATTAATAAATTGATAATAGGTTGATATTGATTTGTATACGACAATGTGTATGTCAAATTATGAGTTCATTTTTATGAAATTCTATGTTAATTTTTAAACTTGTTTCAATAAAATTCTGCAATTTATTTTGCATCAATTAGTTGCTGATTACGTGCCGGGCACGTCAGCAACTCTATTTGTAAACTTTTGGCACGCGGACATAAAAAAGTTCGCTACCACTGGCCTAGGTGTAGTGGCCCCTTGCCTTTAATACAAAACATCACACATCCCCTTCTTGGAGATGTGGTTTGGCATTAAGGGTAAATATTAAGATTAGTGATCGGAGCTTGTTCCACCTTTGCCACGAGTTGCCCTGATCTTGCACTACCTGTGGGATCAGTTAGACTTGCATCAATTGCAGGCGCAAACTTGACTTTTGGTCTGTTTGCTTACTTGGGAAATGGAGTAAAACCAGGTTTAAAATTGCTTGGTATCCTTAACATATTTATACCCAAGGTAAAAATACTTTCTACATTTATATCTCCTCCAGAGATTTTAGTTAATATTTAATAAGGTTAAAACACCTTATGGTAACTTGTTTTGGTGAAATACAAGCTCTGTATTACTAAATCTTGGTATTTCTATTTCTAGCCTAGCTCCCACTGATGAGACCTCAATAAAGGTCGAAACCGGTCTGGATAGTGGCCCCTTGCCTTTAATACAAAACATTATACATCCCCTTCTTGGAGATGTGGTTTGGCATTAAGGGTAAATATTAAGATTAGTGATCGGAGCTTGTTCCACCTTTGCCACGAGTTGCCCTGATCTTGCACTACCTGTGGGATCAGTTAGACTTGCATCAATTGCAGGTGCAAACTTGACTTTTGGTCTGTTTGCTTACTTGGAAAATGGAGTAAAACCAGGTTTAAAATTGCTTGGTATCCTTAACATATTTATACCCAAGGTAAAAATACTTTATATATATATATATATATATATATACTGTGGTCCAGCACCAAATCATAACTTTCAACAATTTCTGTTTTATCTGCCTCTATTATATTATAAATTGCTAGAAGCCATGACTTTTGTTTCACTGATATTTAAATTAAGCCCAGGTTTGTTACTTTCCCTCTTAATTCCAGGTGGAGCTTTGTCTAAGTTAACCATTCTCATATGTTCACTATGTTCACTATAAATATTAAAAAGATAGCGCCTACAGGATACAACCCCCTGCCACACCCCTTTTTCCACTCAAACAATGTTTCTCCAACGACTATTTTTATTGAAGCTTCTTGGCTGTCATCAGCTCTTATCAAGAGGATTAGATGCTCTGCCATTCCCACTGATCTCATTACAATCCACTCTGTTGCAATCCAAAGCATTCTGCTTTCTTCGCTATTTGATCTCTAGTTCCTCTTTTAAAGCCTGCCTGTTCTTGTGGCCTTTCTCTATTCACACATGACTCTAGCCTTTGTTCAATCACTTTCTGCATAACTTTACTTGCATGTGAAATTAAAGGGATAGTTCTGTAATTCTCACAATCTCTGGGACTTATTTTTATTTTTTTTTGAAATTGGGATGAATAGTGATGTTTTCCAATCTCCAGGCCAGTATATTTTCTTCCGAATCTGTTGACAAATTTCAGTCAATATATATATATTCACTACTTCATCCCCAGCTGCTCTCAATAATTCCACTGACACTCCAAGAAGCTTTTCCTAAAAGAAGTTCCTCTCTGCTCTTCCCCGGTACCCATTTCAATGCCTTGCAACGCTATATAACTAAAAATTAATATTCAACACTTTAACATGTACAAAATTGTCGGACTGACTACTTTGGTTCTTAAAATTCAAACTACACACTTCTCAGCGCAATTCCTACAATTACACACACAAAAAACCTCACACCTGTATCTTCATTCATGTTTTACTGTTCATATTGTTTTCTATTTAAAGAAAGTTGAAAGTTTTTCCACTTAGTTATACTATAAATTAAAGATGCCAAGAAATTATATTCATGGCTTAATTTTTTATCCAAGCAGCAAAACTAGATTTGTGCATGAAATAACTTCACGACTGGGCAACTCGTATATAGAGGCTAATGACTTCACATCACTTGCTTTAGTATTCTAGATCTGGTTCTCACTGATGAGACCTCAATAAAGGTAAAAACCAGCCTGGGTAGTGAGCCTTCCCATAATGTAGCATTATAGAATACTATGGCAAGTAATGTGAAGTCATTAGCCTCTATATACGAGTTGCCCAGTCGTGAAGTTACTTCACATGCAATGTCCTGTGGGTGTCAAAACATTAATCAGTTGACTATTATTAGTTGGACATCTACATTATTGAGTCAACTATGAGTTCTCATACTGAACTCCATTGCAGACTACAAGTTAATTCATAGCCAATGCAGGTATTTCAAATGAGAGAATAAAAAGTTTGTAGCTACAGTGACAAAATGAAATTGAAATAAATATTTGGGAGAAGTAATGCAACAGATTTAAAATAAATATGCAATTTTGCAGCATTGGAGTTGAGCATGTTTGTGGAGCTTGGGTATTTATATTGCTGGTTCAAAGTTTATAGATTCATAGGAGAAGAGCATCCTGTAGGAACAAGTTCGCACTAACATCAACATGCTGTTACCATAGATTACCTTTTTTTTTCATAGACTTCAACTAATTTTTATTCAGGAGCCCATATACAAAAATAACTTGTGTGTATATATTGACATATATATGAAGTAATTACACCAATTACAAGATAATTCTGGTTCCTTTAATAAAAAGTTTGTAGCTACAGTGACAGAGCAAAAAAAATAAATAAATAACAGGACATATTTTGGAAGAGATAATACTAAGAACATTTTACCACGGTGGCAAGTTGATAATCAGCTTGCAGTAGCTGCATGGTGATGTAAGTGCACACTGGTACTGCTCCTGCATGGGATTAGAAAATTGAACCAGTAATATAACCACATGAGCTATAAAAACTCTTTTACTAAAAGAAAAGTTCATAGTTGCAGTGAAAGATGCAATTATCTATTTTTGAAAAGAAAATACTAAAACTCTACTGGCACCAGTAGCCAGTTTAATAATCCAATGGCAATCAATATGTTAAAATCTATTATATAGGCTTCAATTATTCAGTGATGAAACTGAATACAACTATTTTGGAACATTACTGTGCTTTTAGTTGAGCTGTCAGTTCCATAAACACAGCATATGGTTTTGTTTCCAATCTTCAATCACAAAAGAATTCATAACACTAAAGACATTAACTTTTCGATAGGAAAACTTAAATAAGGAATCTAAAGAACATTACCATTCATTCCTTATATTTTATTTCTTAAAGTGAATCATTTACAACTCTTTCTATATCTGCTTTTTTCTTTTCTTTTGTCATCAGCTGTTTGCTTAACATCACAATATATAGCATATTCTGTCAGCTACAAGTCATGAGTCAATCTGTTGTCTCAGAAAAGGATAGGATATGTTTATCAATGGTGCAATCAATATAAAGCTTGTTTTCCACTTGATATCTATTTCATGATCCACATAAAAAAAAAAAGGGGGGGGGGGGGGGCTACAGATATTTTAATTCCAATGATGTAGGAAGTTATGGGCATCTTGCTGATACTTTTCCTTGCTGCTGCTCAATGAAGAACTGTTTCCACCAGTGACTAACCACGAAGCAGGCTAGGCTTACCTCGTTAATTATCTATTAAGTGTGAAACCATAAGTACTGCTGCTGCATTCTTATATTAGAATATCATTTGGACAACCAATATTATCAACACAATATTTGTATACACTTTTTATTACAATTTTTAATTAAATGGACTAACAAAATATTTCATAAACAAAATCATGTAAAAATATTTAAATGTCTTTACAGAAAGCAGTATATGATTAGATACATTTAGCACTATTCTAACAATTTATGTATTCAAGCTGCCTTTTCTAAAAAATGTTCTAAAACAGTTATTAATATTTATACTCCACATACTTCTGGCTGAAATCCCCAGAACTACTTAAGCCTGTATTGTAAAATCAAGTCTATGCTACAATTCAAGCAAATAACTCCATATAATACATAAATGTCTAGATACAGTATACAATGCTGCCATGAGAAACTAAACGATCATACTCAAATCGAATTTTGTTTGCTTTGCAATGATCTGCACTTCCACATGCTTGAATGCTCACAGAAATTCCAAAATTTCAAATAGAGTTTAGAAATCTGAAGCTGCCTAAGTTCACATGACCAAGTGGATAGCCACACAATATTTTCTTAATATGCACATCGGACAAATAACTTAAGGAAAAGTGCCAATTCATTTCTAGAATGATACAAAATATCAAATTACAGATGAACATACTAAGAGTATAGATAACAGAAAAGTAGATCAGTCAATAAAACAAGAAAAAAAATTCATTGGTAAGTTCCTTTAATATTTGTTTTTAGATGGATTCCAGCAATGGTGAAATCACCAAATCTGTTTTGTCTAAGTATGCTTTATTCCTGAGCTTTGGCTGAACAGCTACTACTGATATTCACTCCACTTTTTTTTTTTTTTTTTTTCACAGAACACTCAATATCTAGTCCTTGATAAAGGTAACCCAGATCTAAATTACAATTGGTTTAGCATTTTAACTAATTTCTCTCATATTCCACAAATTTATTCAGTTGACTTCCTACAATACTAGCTTAACTAATTCTGTTGTCACTTTCCATATTTACTTTGCCCTCTTCACTAAAAATTGTGCCTAAATAGATGAATTGTTTTACTTGTTCTACAATTGATGTTTGTATTCCTGCCTATTTTCAGACTCTTTTTATTACTACTTTTCATACCAAATTTATTTATATAGCTGCTATTCAATTTAGAGAATCTGCAGACTTCTAATGGAGTACATCATCTGCATAAAGAGCTGAGTTTAGCATTCCCAATTTTGATATCAGATGTAAGCACTTTCCTTCATAATGTGATCATACAGATCTCACAGCTGGTATCAAACCATCTTCCTGTACTTTTTTTTCAGTTGCTGACTGAAAACTGATATTGCTCTATGCAGTGTCTCATTTAGCTCATATAATTGTAATGTTTCAAATAGATTCTCTCTTGGCACCTTGTCATAAGCCTTTCTCAGATCTACAAAACAAATAGATTCTTTATTACAGGCCCTTAATTTCTCAACTGTTTGTCTTTAAGTAAAAATTGATCATGAAAACCTCTCTTTGGCAAGAACCTAGCATGTTGTTCTCTAAGTTTCTCTCCCACAATTTTTCTTACCTTCCACAGTATGTTTCTATAAATATTAGATGAGATACCTAGTAGAAAAATTCATCTCATTTTCACATTCAGTTTTATTTCCCTTTTTATGGATCTATTAGAGCTCTACTCCTATCATCTGGACTTCGACATTCTAAATATGCTGTGCACTAGAAATTCTCAAATATGGAAGTATATCTTTTATACCTCCATATTTGAAAATTTCTATTCAAGTATCATCTACTCCAGCTACCTTTCTATATTTCTGGTTTTTGATGAATTTTTCTACTTTCTCTGACTGTTGTTCTTTAATAATGACTGTTCTGGGTCACTGTCTGTTTCATTCACTAGTCTTCCAAAATAATAGCTCCAAACATCTACAATAGCTTTATCTTCAGTTTTCATGTAGCCTTTTATCATCCGATTCCTTTTATAGTACTGTTTTCTCCATTGTTAAACTTTTCACTAGCCTCCAGAACATTTGTTTGATTTTTGTTTAGCCAATTTTACACACTGCTTCACTTTCCTACACTGTTTTCCCAGAACATACTAACTTGCTTGCTAGAAACTTTTGATATACTTTCTTCTTCTTTCCCCTGATTGGCTAACTTCCTGAATACACTCTGGAGTTCTGATTTTTTTTTTCCTTGCAGACAACTTCACATGCCTCTGGCTGAATCACTGTTTTCTTTAATCTTTCACTGAATAATATTTTGTCTAGAAAATGCTTGACTGCTTTTTTGTTTTAAAAAACTTTCTTGCATATTTTTTTTCCCAATATATTTTATCCTGCTCAAAACTAAATTGTGATCACTTTTGTGATCAATTTCAAATTCCCTGTATATTCTCATATCCTGAACCAGCATAAAGATATCACTAATGAAATGCTTAATGGCTTTTCTCTCATCTCATCCTCCTTCTCTTTTACCTTGCGGTGTCGAGGGTCCATTGATCATCGGACCTCACTCCGTTTACAGGATAAGGTGGTCAGCCTTATGCCCCGGTGTATCCTATGGCCTGTAGTGTTGAGTTCTGAAGGCTAGTTTGCGGGATGAAAAACCCCAGAATAAACTGGGAAAAAAACCCTGCTGTCCATGCCCAAGACTGGCTAACTTGGCTATGGCTGAGGAAGATCCTTCAGCTCCTCATGTCACCGACGGGAATTGAACCTAGGACACTCCTTCCCGAGGCATATGGTTGCGCTTATCTCATCTTCTCTATAGGTGAATTTGTGAACATCTGTATTGAAACATGTCAGTGATCAGTAGTCCATGTCTTAAACATGGAATCCACCAACACACATAATTATTAAGTATGCCATTTTCTCTCAATTTTTGCAAACATTTCTATATGTCAGAGATCCATTTCCTACCCTGCTGTTGAGATCTCCAATAAAGTCAAACTTTCATTTTATGTCAGCTTCTTTCTGTAATAACTCAAACTCCCTGCTTCTCCCTTAGTACTTTCTTTGGAAACAGGCATAAATAAGTCTCATTGTCTAATTCCTTTTTTTGATGTTTACCCACATCGCTACTTGATATTATGTGCTAAGTATACAAAATTAAATAACATTTGGTTAATTAGTATTTATGAAAATTTGTCAGATTATTTCAATTGTATATGAACAATTACAAGAACCTTCCATCGCAATGGACAGTTAGTAGCATACCTTATAATAAAGCAATTCACAGTCTTAGGCTCAAGAGTTGATGAAAGACCATTCTTGACTCTTCACTATAATTACAACTTTGTTATTGCAAAATGACAATTCCTGTCTGACTTAGAGTTTAATGAAATTTGGAATTTAGCATTTCTACTAAAATTATGATTATTAAATTAGTCATTTCAATTTTAGTGACAAAGTCATCTATAGCTATTTTCAGCATGTATACTGTAGATGAACTTTGCCACTAAAATTCCATTTGCAACCAAAAATTGAAATGACTAATTTAACGAGCATAATTTTAGTAGAAATGCTAAATACCAAATTTCATTAAACTCCAAGTCAGAGAGGTAATGTCATTTTGCAATAACAAAGTGTTATTGCACAATACATGGTGTCTATATACAAGATTGTTACTGAAAAGAAAAAAAAAATCATGAAAGTCAATCGTTTCCTTATTTGTTTGGAAATAAGCCTTATTTGAAATGAGTCTAATTCATAAGTTAAGTGTGATAAATAAAAAAAACTAGCATAGGTGATAACTCCCACTACCCCTCTCTATAGGGTGCGAGAGAAAGGAGGTTGGCACTTGATTCATTTGCACTTTTGCTCTGCTTAATGTTTGCAATTCTGTGTTACCCAACATTTTCCTATCCATTAATTTTTATAAATGTATATAAAATCACATAAATACATCCTTTTATATTATATAACACAGATGGATATTATTTATACCAATGGGGGCATTAACTCTTAGTCATTTTTATCTTCATAAAATATGACCAAAATTAGTTATTATGAAATAGTTCAGTAAATTGAACATTGTTAACTGCAGTAAAGTTTGTAGGTAGGAAATGTATAGATTTTAACAGTTAAAATTTGACAGTTTGCTGGCCTGGTTAGCTAAGTGGATAGCATATCTGTTCCCCATCCAACAGACTGTAGGTTTAAATCAAGGCATGTGCATGGATGTTTGTGACTAAGTGGGAGATGAATTTTACCACTTACTGTGAGACCACTGTCCTGCTAATTGGAAGCCCAAAGTGGCTTGAAAAAAAGTTCCATGTTTGACTCCCACAGATTAAAAGGTTTTTTGTCAACCTATAGTGCATTAGTACCATGAATGGGCTAAGCATTTTTTTTCTCTATCTTATCCCTGTTCTAGACACCTAAACATGGAACTTTTCAAGCCTCAACACACACCAGGCAGTGAAACTTAACTTCCATCTGATGTAAATGACAAACATCTCTGCCCATGGAGGGATTCAAAGCATAGATTACAGGCTGGAGAGCAGATATACTAATCCACTTGACCAACCAGGCTGGCATTTAGTTTTGCAAGAAAGAACAAATCAAAGTTGTAACTTTTTTTTTTTTTTTTTTTTTTTTTTAATAGAAACTTATTTTACAAGCAGATGAAATTTTTTCCTTTATTCTATAAATTTATTCTTCGCAATTTCAAAACGTGACAATACTGGCATAAGACCAAACTGATCTTAACATTAACTATTCATGTGCTTTTATTAATTATAGTAGATAAATAATTTTACAATTATACTGCAATGAACAAGATTAACATTTCAAAAGAATAATGAACTGTAACACATGATTGTAACATACACACTGTTCTAATATCGTGTATATCATGAAGTATCAACAGTGTGATTTAAGATTATTTGTCAATATTACTTACATATAGCACAATCTCTAATTTAAAACATGCAAAAAACTCAAAAGAATAAATAATACCTATATTTACTGAAGACAAAATGAGTAGTTTTTACATCGACTTTTTGCCTGTTCCAAATTTGGATGACATTTAAACCAATATAAAATTTACATTTACAAATGGTTTAAATAAAAATTACATAAAATGTAAATCTGATTATTTACACACCTGCAGGATTTAATTTACTACAAGTCATTCATTTTGATCGTCTTTAACTTGATCTTCTTGACTGGGTGCTTTCCCTTGAATTGGTCTTCGGAAAAGCAGTATATGAGGTTCTGTAATAGAATTTTTTTTATATATGAATTAATATAATTGTGCCATTTTAATATATATTACAGAGACAGAAGTATCTTACAATTTTGCTTCTGTAGCAATGAATAACGTGATAGTTTTTCAAATCGATTCACTAGAAGTAATAACTCATGTATACTGTGATTTACAGCCATGCGATTATTTTTTAAGCATCTCATTTTGCAGACTGGCAAAATGAGATGCTTAGCACACTGCTTGATGGATTGTTCAGACAATCCATCAAGCAGTGTGCCACAAGTAGAAATGAAGACATTCATTCTAGAATTATTTTGATAATGCATACAGATCAAAGTATTTGAATTAGAAAACTAAATAAAATATCCAAATACAAGAAACAGTTGTTTAAGGATCAAATCTAGATACTCGGGAGACTTCCTTGTAGCTTTTTAAGGAATGTGGGAACTAATGAGGGCTTCTGATCTTCTCATGGTGCAACTTCTTAGTAGATATTCACTTGGATAATGCATGAGGATGGACTGATGGATTTGGCTGACCAAATCTTTTTCTGTAATAGCATAAACCAAAACAATAGTGCAATATGTTAAGCCACGTGTAACTGCGCTATACAGAGCTCCCACTATTTTCTTTGGAAAACCATGGTGACTAGTGAAAGTTAACTACTAGAACAAACGCAAATGTAACATTAAAGAATTCAAGAAAGGCACTATCAATTTAAATATCAATAGAAAAGAAGCGCAAACTACGGTTTAATTAGAGGTACCAAGTTGATATAATTGGTGTCAGTCGAAACAAAGACAAAAGTATGAACGTCGTCATCATCAATTTCCTAATATGTACCCTCAAGGGATGTTCAGGCTTAAGTACATGATTAAGCTTACATTATTATTAATCTCCTATCCACAACTTTCTTCTAAATTAGTCTATTACTTGTGAGCACCTCAATATTGTCATATCTAACATTTCATTCTTCTAAGGCACTTCTGAATCAATCGAAACAAATCAGAGGAAGACCAATGTCTTCCTCTGGTCTCTTTCCTGCCATCAAACACCTGTTTTGCTAACCTTCTTCACCCATTCTATTTACGTGTCCATACCACCTTAGGTTAGCTCCTGACACATTATTGAATGCTTATTCCATATAACTTTATTCAGTTGACTTCCTACCATACCAGCTTTGTTGATTCTGTTGTCTATTTCCATATTTAATTTACCATCTTCACTAAAAATCATGCCTAAGTAGCTGAAATGTTTTACTTGTTCTATAGGTTCCCATTCACAATGCAGTTGATATTTTCAATACTTCTGCCAATTTTTATTGTCTTTGTCTTTTTAATGCTGACCTTCATACCATATCTATAACAACAGTTATTCAATTTAGTCAGGGAATCTTGTAGACTTATAGCAGATTTATTTAGAAGTATAACATCATCCTCATAAAGCAAAGAGCTGAGATTAACATTTCCAATTTTGATATAATATTTAATATTGCTTTCCTTCATAATGTAATCCATATAGATAATGAATAACAGAGGGAATAATGTGCATCCTTGTCTGACACCAGATTTAACATCAAACCATCTTCATGTACTTCATTCAATCCTAACTGTCAATCCTAACATTCAATCCTTCATACCATATCTATAACAACAGATATTCAATTTAGTCAGGGAATCTTTTAGACTTATAGCAGATTTATTTAGAAGTATAACATCATCCTCATAAAGCAAAGAGCTGAGATTAACATTTCCAATTTTGATATAATGTTTAATATTGCTTTCCTTCATAATGTAATCCATATAGATAATGAATAACAGAGGGGATAATGTACATCCTTGTCTCACACCAGATTTAACATTAAACCATCTTCATGTACTTCATTCAATCCTAACTGCTGACTTACAACTCAAATAAAAAGACCAAGTACTGTTTAATATAATGCCCCATTGACACCATATAACGGTAGTGTTTTGAATAGCTTTTCTCCTGGCATCTTGTAATAAAGATCTTTGTTATATTTCAACAATTTCTCAACTATTTGTTCATCATCATCAAATTCCTGCCATGTACCCTCAAGGGGTGTACAGGATATGATAGTACAACATGAAAAAAATTGCATTAATACTAATTTCCTATCTACAATTTTCCTCCAAATCAGTCTGTTACTTGTCAAGACTCCAACATTATCAGATCTTATATTTTTATCATCTAAGGCACTTTGTACCGTATCAATCCACCTATATCTTGGTCTTCCTCTGGGTTGTTTTGCTGCCAACCTGGCAGAGAACACTTGTTTTGCTAATCTTTCCTCGCCCATTCTGTTCAAGTGACCATACCACCTGAGATTAGCTCTGCTAATGCATTCCTGGATGTTGACAATGTCAAGTTCTTTCCTAAACAACTATTTGTTGTGAAGTGAAAATCTAATTCTGACAGCCTCTATTTAGCCTTAATCCAGCTTTTTCTTCAACAAGCTTCCTTTCTACAATCCTTCTCAACTATACTTGTATAAATCTTACCAGGAACACCAGTAGGAAAATCCTTCTAATTCTTACATTGTTTTATTTTCCTTTTTATATATAGATACTATGAGAGCTCTACTCCAATCATCTAGAATTTGTCCCCCTGTCCAGGCCTTCTGAACTATGCAGTGCAGCCACTAAGACTTTTATGTCTCCATATTTGAGAATTTCTGATCGAATATCATCTACTTCAGCTGCTTTGCACATTTCAGGCTTTTGATGGCTTTTTCTACTACAAGTAGAGATATGTATTCCTGATTGCATGTCTGCTGAATGTTTATTATCACTGTGCTATCACTGCTTGTTTCATTTAGCAATTTTTTGAAGTAATTACTCTATACATCAAGGATATCTTTTTCTCCAGTTTTTGTCATCTTTATTATCTAATTCCTTTTACAACACTCTTTCCTCCATCTCTGAGCTTTTTCAACAGCCTGCAGAATATTTTGCCACCTTCCTGATATTTATTTTCTATGTTCTTGCCAAAGTCTTCCCATAAATTTTGTTTAACTAATTTTACACAGCGTTTAGCTTTCTTACAATTTGTCTGCATTTTCTAAGAGCACAAGCTGACTTATTCACCAGGAACTTTCGATATGCTTTCTTCTTTTCCTTCACTGCCTCTAAAATTTGATTTTAAACTTTCTTACATTTTCTTCTTTTTAATGTGAAATTCAATTTTATCCTGCACAAGACTAAATGGTGATCACTTCCAATTTCAAATCCTCTGTATACTTTGGTGTCTTGCACCAGTGAGAAAACATCACTATCAACAATAACATTGTCAATGAGACTTTTCTTATTCTTTGCCTCTTCTCTCCATATGAATTTATGTACATTTTTATGTGTGAACATTGTGTTAGTAATAATCAGTCCACATCCTGAGCAGAAATCCTACAGGTATTTGCCATTATTATTAGCTTTGCTTTTTTCTCCAAAATATTCCCGAAACTATCTTTCTTCATTTTTGTCAGGTTTAACATAGCTTCCCCCCACCCCTGTGATTATACTTCTTTTAATTTCATTTTCATATTTACCATCATTTCTGATTCAGGACAAGTTCATTTAAATTATCAGCAGCCATCACTTTCATTTTGCTGATGTTTATATAAGCCCAGCTTTGTTACATTCCCTTTTAATCAATATAATCAACTACTCCAGATCTTCCTTAGTTTCTGCTGAGGATTGTATCATCTGGTTATCATAAATTTATTTTCTGTACCAATCTTAATTCCAACTGGGTCTTTGTCTAAGTTAGCCATTCCCATAATATATTCAATATAAATATTAAAAACATAGGGCAACAGCATACAACCCTGTGGCACCCCCCCTTTTCACTCCAACATGGTTTCTCTAAAGACTGTTTTTACTGATACTTCCTGGTTGTCATACAGCTCTCTTATCAAGAGGATCAGATGCTCAGGTATTCCCATTGATCTCATCAATCCACAGTCTTTTGCAATTCATAAAATCAAAAGTTTTCTTATATAAAAAACAGATGAATACTTCCTTCTGAAATTCTCTTATTCATTTTCCATAATTCATCTCATGTTTGCTATCTGGTCTCTAGTTCCTCTACCTCTCCTAAAGCCTGCCTGTTCTTGTGGCATTTTTCTATTCACATATGGCTCCAGCCTTTGTTGGATCACTTTCAGCATAATTTTACTTGTATGTGAAATTAAAGCGATGGTTCTATAAATCTCACTATTTCAGGAATTTAAGTGTTGTTGTTTTTTTAATTAGGATGAATACTGATGTTTTCTCTAGGCCAATATTTTTTTTTCCAAATCTGTTGACAAATTTTGATTTTATTTAGTCATCATTCAGAAAATATATAAAGCATTTAAAGCTTTACTTTACCAGAAATTAAAGTAACAAATGAACTCTGAATTAACAATAAAAATGTAAAATAAATATCAAACATTAAAGAAATATCAAGTATAAGGAAAACAATGTTTTTATATTTATAATTTGTTCTTGTAAACTAGAATAATTTGATTTAAAAACCTTGATGCTTGAAAGAAAGAACAAAAAGTAATTTGAAACTGGTTAAACAACTCTTACAACATAAAACTGTTGCATGAATAAATAAAAAATGTCCTACTAGTAGATACCTACAAATTTCTGAAAGGATCATACATCATACCAACAGATGGAATTTTTATTCTGTTGAAGGTGGGGAAAGGACATCCATGGGACTTGAGAATGAATGCTATTGAGAAAGGGATTAGAGAGCAAGTTCTCTTAGAGTGGTGCAAAACTGGGATGACTTGCCTTTGTAGATGAGTGCAGATAGCATGAATGAATTCAAAAGAAGGCATGATAAGTGGTGTGTGTGTGAAAGAGAGATGTTGCTCCCCCTGCCCCTGAGTGCCTGGATGTCTTGTAATAATAGTATAGCACAAATTCATGAAACAAGTTGTCTAGACAAAGGGGGAGGTCTTTTTCACTTTATTTCAATGGTATATAACCAGCGCTACTAGCAATAATAAAGGAGACAGTTAACTAAAACGCATAGTGAAGTGCCATTAAAAGCAGTAAAAAAATATTTTTATTTACTTTTTTAGTTAGTGTAATGACTTTGATGATACAGGAACTTTGTTTTTTTTTTTAATCCAGTTATAATATTCCTTTCTATGCTTATCTTATTGCTACATTTTAAAAATAACTAACAGAAAAATAAGGTTACCTGGTTCATGAATCATATAATGAATCCAACCTTGGCTCTGCTGAATTCCTAACCCTCTCCATTCAGCTTCTGTCATGAGATGACTTCTAGGTATCATTTTTGCAACATTCTTAGGTAACATAACATGCCTGAAATATATACAGAACTAAAAGAATGTATGTTCAATTTAATACCATTCTATGAAACAAGTCACTGATTCTCAAACTTTGTTTTTTCAATACATCACTAATAAATCAGATATCAACATGTATATAAACTAAAAATACAGGCAGTCCCTAATACAAATCAAATTTCTATCCCTAAGTTAGAAATCAAATTAGGGATCTCATTTGTAACTCTGATCCCTAAATAGCTCATATGTGGCAATAATAATACAGTGTAATACTGTAATAATAAGTTACAGAAACTATTGTGCTCTTTCTTTTAATTCAAACAAACAGAACATAAAAACAAACTCCAACAAAAAAAAGAAGAGGAGAAATTTCAAAAAAGAATATTAAAGGTTGCATCAATGTCTTGCTTGGAAGAGGCATTTCTGAGGCAAGAAGATAGACTACAATTAATCGGAAGATGGAGATGATGCGGGAGAATCAGGATTTGAATCAGAATAAGATTCTGGTGTTAGAGAGGATGGATCTGGTGCTGGAGAATCAAGATTTGATTCTGTTTCTGGAGGGGAGCTTGCCAATGAAGTCAGTTTTTTTTGAAGAAGGTATCTAGGGTTTGCACAGCCTTTTTCTCATCATAAATGGCCTTGTAGCAGCTGATGTTCTCACTAACTGCACAGGAAACCTTTGCAAACCACTCAATGTTAGGATCTTGCTCCTCAAGCTTAGCAAATCCTGCTTCAATGAGACTAAAGGCTTCAGCTATTTCTTTTGTCATAAACTTTCTTGGCTCTGGATCTTCTGATTCTTCGTGCTACTATCAGCTGCTTCTCTATCTCCATAAGGTCTTCATTGGTTAATTCTTGTGAATGGGACTCTAGCAAGTCAATGACATCATTTTCATTGATGCCCAATTGCAGTACATTGCCACTATCCAACACAGCTTTTCTGGCTTCGGCGATGTCTTCTGTGAAGCCACGAAAATCGTCACAGAATTGAGGGCACAGTTTGTTCCACACCCCTTTAATTGTCGATTGCTTCACTTCCTCCCAAGAATCAGCAGCATTTTTGATGGCATCATAGATGTTATAATTCTCTCAAAGTCATCACATCATCTTCTGTAGCCCTGACTGCTTGAGGGAATGTACGCCATAAGTAATTAGCCTTAAATGCAGATATGACTCCCCAGTAGATTGGCTGTAGTAACGATGTAGTGTTGGATGGTAAAAATATGACCTTTGCATTAGGGTGAAGGTCATCTAAAGATGTTGGATGTTCAAGAGCATTGTCCAGCACAAGCAGAATTTTAAAGGAAATTTTCTTTTATGAACAATGTTCCACAGCAGGAATAAAACAGTTCAAGAACTAATCTTCAAACATGGTAAGTGTGACCCAGGTCCTTAAATTTGACTTCCAAATAACGGGAAGAGCTGCTCTAATAATGTGGTGGGTTTGTTTACATGCGTGAAAGAAACTAGTTCCCGAATTATTAATTTAATTAGTTAACTATTAATTATCCTTATAGGGAGCCTGTTCGTAAGTATGGAACGCTATAAGTTGATAAGTCGGATCGTCCATAACCCGGAGACTGCCTGTATTAAATAATCTTTTGAGGCTAAATGATACAATTAACTTCTGAACACCATGACTTTATATCACCTAGTTGAAGCCAGAAATTCCTAATTTCAATGTCAATTATCAAAGTGAGGATAATTTCAATTATCCCCACTTTGATTTTTAAGACAGTGCTACAAGAGAAAAGTCCAGATGAACTTGAATCATCAGGACGTTCTATCACAGAATTTTTTTTTTTTTTTGCATTACTTGAACAAATCAAAATAATCAGAAACAACTGTCGGTCAAGTTCAGGAATGATAGTTGAATTTCGTGAACCCATATTTGAGTTTGGATAAATTATTTATTGGTATGAGGTCTAATACAGAAATAAAATTTGTTGATATGTTTCTTAAACCTTCAAGGCCATAATCATTGGGGAAAATAGTATGGAGAAGATTATTGTAAAAAGCAGAAGTGGAAGTTATGAAGAGTAGGATGAGAAATTGGTTTTATGACTTTGGAGCTGAACTATACATGTTTGTGAATCAGAAGCTGCTTATGTTTGTATGTGCTTAGAAGGAAGTGGAGGAATGCAGTGGCTAGTTCAGTGAACAGTGCCCATGGAAATACCTATAGAAAAGAATGCAACTGGAGAGGCAGTGAGAGAGTCTTTAGTTAAATAGACTGCTTTCTTCTGAATGCAATCAAGAATTCTTCAATTTTCATCTATATAACATCACACATACAATGTAAAATTGCCCTGTCCACGTAAGCAACACAATGTAGAAATAGTTACACGAAGAGTCCTAAAGTGGGTATTCTCTATTATTATTATTATTTCGGGCGACTCCAGGAGTCCTTAGACTCATCGAAGGAGGCCCTAAACATCATATCCACACAACTATGCGATTACATTCTCACAGTATCTATCATACCTTGTCTTGAACTCGTTCACCATCATAGCACCCACAACAGACTCTGGCAGCTTATTCCACTCATTTACCACTCTAAAAGTAAAGAACCCAGCTCTAACACCCCTGCTAACCACACTCTTGCCTAGCTTCCATAAGTGTCCCCTAGTACTCCCACCACCAGTCCTGATCTCAAAAATATCATCTGAATTAATCCTATAGAATCCCTTTAGCAATTTGAATGTCTCAATCATATCTCCCCTGCTCCGCCTATCAGCTAGTTTCTGCAACCCACAAATCTTCAACCTGTTCTCAAATGGTTCATTCCATAGACCTGTTATCATCTTAGTCACTCGCCTCTGGATCCTCTCCACCTCCTCCCCATCAAGAAGGAACCGAGGTGACCAAATCTGGGCACAGTAATCGAGATGAGGTCTTATCAAGGCTCGGTACAGAGGTACAATAACTTGCTTGTCTCTGCTCGTCAAGGTATTTTTCAACAACCAAGTGAGTTGATGAGCTGATTTAGCTACTTTTGCAGTGTGCCCCCTAAACTTCATCTCCTTATCCACCAACACTCCCAAGTCCCTGGTCTCATCAATCTCTTGGAGTACAGTTCCACCAATGTGGTATACTGCTGCTAATCTTTTCACCCCAAAATGCATAACCTTACATTTTGTCACATTAAATTGACATCCATTCTCCTTAGCCCAGAACTCCAATCTATCTAAGTCATCCTGCAAGACTTTGACATCTTCTGCATTCACTATTGCCCTACCCAACTTTGCATCATCAGCGAACAAATGAATTGTTCCACTTAGATCCTTCCCTATATCGTTAATGAACAGATTAAACAGCAGTGGTCCAAGAACAGAACCCTGCAGCACACCACTAGTCACAGGCCGTCTTTTGGACTCTACTCCTGAATAAACTACTCTTTGATATCTCTCCATCAACCAACCACCTATCCATCTCACCAACCCTATATCCATGGTGTATTCTCTATGAATACACCATTCAGCCTGACAGCCATGGTTGTCATGACAAAGGACACAATATTGTTAGATATTTTAAAAAGCTTCATGCCTGTAAATTTGTTAAGGTTTTTGGAGATCCTGTCTTCTATAAATTATGACTTTGCATTTGAAGAGTTGAAAGCACAGGTAGCAGAACTAAGATCATTTTACTTTTAAGTCTGTGTTTATATGGAATATACACTGAGCTGGTTTTGAATACAAGGTGATTTGGATCTGCCACAATTTGGTGACATGCATTATTGTAAAATACCAAAAAAGTGCACAAATGTACCAAGACAAACTCTCTACAGAAAATACTTACCACAGCTACATGCAAGCCCTTAGTGTGATTATGCCATGTTGATGATGTGTTTGCTATTTGGCCCCATGGACAAAACACCTTGGATTCTTTTGTTACTTACCTAAACAGCCAACAGCCCAAAATTCACTTTGAAAGAGAAAAATAATCTAATATATAGTTCACTATTTTTTTTTTTTTCATTTATAGAAGGCCAATGCAGTAACAGATTTTGTATTTTCATAATGGCATCTTAAGGGAACTGGTAGTAGCATCATCATGCCTGTTTAATAAGAGTTTTGCAACAGCACAGGTTCCAAGTGAGTGGAAGAAGGGTAAAATTGTTCACTGCATAAAGACTGTAGCTTCAAATTATAGGCCAGTCTATATATCTGGAGTTGTGGTGAAGGTCCTGGAGAGATTGGTGAGAAGTAGGATACAGAAATGGGTTGATAACAACAGTATTATCTGTGGTTATCAGCATGTGTTTGTTAAAAGGAGATCAAAAGGTGACAAATATCTTGGACAAGGGAGATGCATATACAGTGGTGTACTTGGATTTTGCAAAGGCTTTTGATAGACTGCCACATGACAAGCTCTTAAATAAACTGAAACAGATGGGATTGAATAACAGACTTCTGTGTTGGATCAGTGACTGAATGTTAGATAGGTATCAGAAAGTTGTATATAGAGATACAGTATCTCAAAAGAGAAAGGTCACCAGTGGTATGCTGCAGGGGTCAGTTTTGGGGCCATTGTTGTTCAATATGTTAACCAACTAACCGGCCATTATGGATAAAATACGCATCCTCGTATGTTTCGTATCCATCATATATTTCAATGTAATATCAATGGTATTACAATTTTAATATGCACTTCACATCCATGATAACCTTGACGTCTATAGACATCTTGGCCAGTAGCATGGTTAATGACATGAGTTTAACTAGTAATATCCAGCTGTTTGTGGATGATGTAAAACTGGGGAGAGCAATGCACAGTCAGGCTGATGTTAATGCCTTACAAGTGGACTTGAATAGATTGCATGAATGGGCAGATAAGAGGAACTGTCAGTTCAATGTTGCCAAGTATAAGGTTTTGAGATTTGGTAAGCAATGTTGGGATGCAAAGTACACACGTATTGTGGGGAAACCTTAACAGAAATAGAGGAGATGAGAGATCTAGGGGTGATGGTGGACAAGGACCTGAAATTCAGAGGCCACATTGCACAAGTTGTGAAGACATCACATTGAATAATGGCTATGATGCAGAGAACCCTGACATGCAGAAATAGAGAGGTTATGATTCCATTGTATGAGGCATGATCAGGCCTCATATGGATTATTGTACACAGATTTAGTCGCCGGGTTTTGGTGGTGACGAGGATATGTTGGAAAGGGTGCAGAGATGATTCACAAAAGGTAGTTAGTGGTCTTTGGAATGTGGAGTACAAGGACAGATTAAGAAAATGTAAGTTGCAGAGCCTCGTGAATAGGAAGGGGGGGGGGGATATGATTGAGACATAAGCTGGTCAGGGATTGTTATCAGACAGACATGGAAGAGATTTTTCATAGAATGGGAGAGGGAAGTAGAACAAGAGGCAATTGTTGGAAACTGTATAAGGAGGGTGTGAGCAAAGGAGTGAGAAGCAGGTTCTTTGCATGGAGGGGTGGTTGGCGAGTTGAATGCATTGCCCGAGTGTGCTGTGGATGTGGACACATTGAATCAGTTTAAGACATGGTTGGATGAGTATTGTATGCAATAGTGAGTACCTCCCACAATGAGTCTCTGACTCCATGGAGGATAAATGTTAATAATAATCTCATCTTCCTTTTACCCTCTTTTACGTTGCAGTGTTGAAGGTTTATTAATCATTGGACCTCAAACTGTCCACAGGATAAGGTGGTCAGCCCTACACCCCGGTGTATCCTATGTCCTATAGTGTTGAGTTCTCAAGGCCGGTTTGCCTGCTTTGCAGGATGAAAAATCCCAGGATAAACTGGGGTTTTTCATCCTGCAAAAAACCGTATTGTCCACGCCCAAGACCGGCTAACTTGGCTATGGCTGAGGAAGATCTTTCAGCTCCTCAGGCATATGGTTGTGAAGTGCACAACCACTAGGCTAACCGTGCAGACTAATAATAATAGGTTTGAAGGCTACTCTAATGTCATGAGATTTCAGGAGATTAATATTTTTTTTTTTTTTGCAAAAGTTCATCAACAAAAGGGATGGAAATTGAAGTTCTGTAATGAATGTCATGGATTTGTTGTATAGAGGGATTAGAGAGTAGTATTCTTTTTGCTATTTTTTTAGGATATCTATTGCTGATCAATAGTTGGAGAATAGAATGTAATTCTTTTGTTGATGTTCTTTCATCTCTTATAATAGAGATTACCCTCTTTTTCAGCTTATGTACAATGTCTAATTTTAGTGAAATATGGTGTAACGAGGAGAAATGTAGATAATGACCCTTCATCTGCTTGTTTCGTAATTAAAATGTCTAGAAAAAGGTAATTTTCCTTCATTCTCAAGTTCCAAGGTGAATTTAATTGTATAGTGGAAGGAGTATTTGTAAACTCAGCTACACTGTGTTTCCATATTTGGTGGAGATATGTCATCTACATATCTCCACAAAATTGATGCTTTAGGATTTGTAGGTAACAAGACATCATTTTTGAACTTTTTCATGAACAAGTCCACACAAGGAGGAGTTAGAGGGCTTCCCATTGCAAGGCCCAAAAGTTGTTTGTAGGTTTTTACATTCCATTCGGAAAAAATTTAAGTTTAGACAGTGTTTATAGAGTTGAGAGATGTCTTGAGGGAATAGATTATCTATAATACCATAACTTCATTCATAGGAATATTTGTAAATAATGATATTCAGACTAGCTGTCTAAATATCCAAAATGTACAACAAAGGAAATTAGATCCATAATATCAGCAGTATATCTTTCTTTATAAGTGATGTGTCATTTAAGGGAATATTGGAACAGTGAAATAATATTACAGTGAAAATATCTGTATGATTAGTGTTAAATTCTCAATAGAAGTTTTAAAATGAATCTGCTCCTGGTATCATTAAGACTAACCAATAGAGCCTAAAACTTTTTCCACTGAATCCTCTTATAGCAGAACTTAATCATATACACCAAACCTTATCTAATGGTTACAGTTCCTATAGTATCAAAAAAAAAAAAAAAAAAAAAAAAAAAAAAAAAAAAAAAAAAAATCCTCACCCTTCTCTTCAGAAAGACTTTAATAATGCTATCTCATCTCCTGTGTGAGAGGCACCTTTTGAAAAATAGCCAGTCTTAGAGAAATACAATCTCTGCATGGCTTTCAAACCCACCGAAAGCTTGCTATCCTGATATGTTATAGTAAAGATCAGCTTCTCTCTCTCTCTGCATGTGTGTGTGCATGTCTGGAGTATATAAAGCATCCTGCTCCTATAAATTCGCCACTATGGACAGACAGGAAGATCAGCATTCATGACAACAGTCAATCAGGCATTATAGCTCACAGAACCAATTCAAAAGAGACTACATGCTCCATCTCACTAAATTTAGAAAATAAAGACTATTTTCAGAATCTACAGCTACTCTCAGAAATCAGCCTAATTTAAATAAGTATAGTTTTATTTTATTCAGTCCATTAATCTTTGCAAAATATGGGAAACACCAATACTTTGAGATCCCAGTTTACATCCTAGGCCACCAACAGGTGCCTACACACCTCACCTAGTCAGGAATAGTCTTTCAGCCAAATATTTTACTGAGTTTTGTGTTGTGTGTTACAAGTCTCATATTGTACTCCCTGGCGATGTCTCAGTGACCGAGACAAAATACTGGAAGAATTAAATATTTTTAATCCTTTCTGAGTGTTGTTTCAGTCCATTAAGCCTCTAACATGACATAATACAACACATTTACACATTCATTCTCACACACAAATGTTAACAGCTTCTAAACATATATCACAGGAAACTTGGAAATTGACAACCAGTTAATGAAATATCAACCATTTCTAGAACTTATGCCTGTTATGGCCTATTCCAGCCTCATAGTCTTCACGCTAAATGAATAACATGGTCTCTTATTGAAGTATTTGTTTTGGTAATCTTCTGCATTAAAATACTCCCTCTCATATTCTTAAAAAAGTAATACTTTTAAAGAAATAATGTGACAAGAGATTAACAATGGGCATTGTTAATCTCTTGTCACATTATTTGAGCAAGGAAATTCATCAGAACATATTTAATTAAACTATTTTATGACTGTAACCGTCTGTATGAGGAACTTTGAGGAAAGACTGAAAATTGTTTTATGTTTATCCTAACTACTAATTTTTGAATTTCATCAGTTTAGGTTGGGTGAGACCTGGATAAATATGAGCCACAGGAGGTAATTTGTGTTATTATATTATTAAGTGCGCGTGGGAGACCTAAACTATCGATACAATATCTATCTTGCCTCTCCTTGAAACCACTGACATAGCACTCAACTTATTCAGGCAACCCATTCCATTCATTCACCACTTTCCAAGAGAAAAATCTAGTCCTGATAACCTTGCTAACCACATTCTACTGAACTCCCAGGGATGACTTCTTGTCCCCCCCCCCACCACTTTCTCCAGCCACATGCTGAAATATTTTCTTTGTATTAATCCTATATTTGTGATTCAGCTTATACGATTGTTATTCATCTTTTTGTTTTGTTTACATCGTCTGTACATTATAGTACAGAAGATGTAATAACTAAACAGATTTAATTATTATTTCCAATATTTCACCAAAGGTAAATTGGCATCAAATGGGAGGGGACAATACACGCAACAGTAATGAGCAAGTCTTTAAGTAGAGAAACAAAATATGGCTTATATTCCAAAATAATGCCATCTAGTGATTTCTGTTCTTGGCCACTGGACTAATTGTCTGCAGATGAGATTCTCACAAATGAGGAATTTTAACAAATCCATATTTGTTGATGTTAAGTTAGTTTATGGATGGCTAAGACAGATTCAAGAAATATTCTCATATTTATAATAGCTATTTGCATTAGTGAAGCAAGGTGTCTTCTTCCAATGGATGAGGTGAGGATCTAAGGCATGATATGCTAGCACTGAGCAAGTTTAAGGCACTCTTCAAAAGAGAAGTCCTTAAATTACTGAACTTACCACTCGGCTATGCTATGTATTCTTTGCAATTTAGCCACATGACGCTGCCACTCATTGCCTTTCTTCACCATTTGAACACCCAACAATCCAGGATCAAATTCAATTTAAAAGAGAATTCATCCTCTCCTAGATACCCTTATTACACGACCATATGGAGATCCTTGGCTTCTCACACACACACACACACATCCAGAAATAAATATGACATGGTACAAAAAAAAGTACTGAACACTTGTTTACCTCCATAACATTTTTGTAGTTAAATTACAAAAGATTAGATCCTCACCCCAATGGATGGGGTAAGGATCTAAGGCATGATATGCTAGCACTGAGCAAGTTTAAGGCACTCTTCAAAAGAGAAGTCCTTAAATTACTGAACTTACCACTTGGCTATGCTATGTACTCTTTGCAATTTAGCCACATGGCTCTGCCACTCATTGCCTTTCCTCACCATTTGAACAACCAAAAATCCAGGATAAAATTCAATTTAAAAGAGAATTCATCCTCTCCTAGATACCCTTATTACCATATGGAGATCCTTGGCTTCTCACCAACACACACATCCAGAGATAAATATGACATGGTACAAAAAAAAGTACTGAACACTTGTTTACCTCCATAACATTTTTGTAGTCAATCAGCACTTTTTTTTTTCTCACCATACTGTACATCCATCTAGTCATAGCATCAGCCTTTCCAACTGCATGGCATTTCACAAACCCTAGTCAATCCCCCCCCCCAAAAAAAAAAAAAAAAAAAAAAACTCACTTGGTGTGATGATACAAAATTATCAATCAAGTCCATTTGATGCAGTCTATCCAACCAAAGGGGATATTATCAATAAACCAACAACCAATATTCACAAAAGTGTGAATATTCAAAAAATTTCAATGATGAAAAATACAGGCTACAAAACATTTAGCTATGTCACAATCATAGCAGCATGGGTTCATCTACATTATTACCACCAAAGCAAACTACATTAGTTTGCTTCCCAACTAACTACATTAGTTAGTTTCCCAAATCATCAAAAGTTTAACACAACCAAACCCTATTTATTGAGATTCAGATGCTTTTTTTAAATCTGCTGCTCATTTGAAGATTTAAAAAAAAAAGTCTTGTTATGGTGAAGCAGTTTTTTTCCCCCATTTTGATTCCGTGCAGGGTATTCATGGCCTAATCAGCTAAACCTAACTAATCATAATTATGGCAGATGTCTTTCTTCTGTTCTTCTAGACAACTGTTAGCAGATTTCCCACTCTGAGCATAATATAAGTTGCAAGAACAACAAACTTTGTAAACATCTGCAACAGAGGAAGGAGATGATCCTAAGGAGAGTGAATGACAGTGGTTGGCTTCAGATGAGGTTTGGATGCAGTGCAGGGATTACGTACTCTTTTTTTTTGGAGTTCTAGCTAATTTTTATTAAGTGTACCAGATATAAGGAACAATGATTGCATTACTACAGTCTGCATACTGGGAGGATGTAAGGAGAAGGGAAGAAGAATTAATTTGTTCATCTTTATAGGCATTGTATGGGCTCAACATAAAAAAAATCATTGGACAAGAAGATATGATGAATAAAGGAGAGTCCAGACATAAGGGAAGCCTGTATGTAAAAGGGGGGGAGGAAGGTTCTGCTGACAAGGGTTTTGATAGCACCATATTGTTGAGTTGTGGATTCTCTTGATTAATAAGGCTGCACATCCATTTCACTCCCAACCTATTTATTCTTCCAACACTAGGGATACATTGAGATACTGCCTCATTTACGCACTTTTTCAAAAGATTCCCATGCATTGCTGACATTTTTTCCGGGGGTGATGGGAAAGTTGTATACGCATCAACCTGTGTGGTTGGGTTTAAACTTGTGTTTAAATTATTTATCCTAATATTGGGCATAGAAACTAATTCAATAAATTTTTTACTGTGAAATAATTGAGAAAATAAGATATGCATCTTCATTTTCTCAGAGTATTCCAATTGTTACTATGGTTAAACTATTCAGTTACATAACAGTTATCAAAATACATTTACAGGCATTCAATATAATCTGCATTCTGCCTTGTCACTGATGCCCGACAGTTGGGTAGATTATGTATTCTTGCTATCAATTTTTATTTATTTTTTTGCTTGTATTTGATAATCCAAGTCATTTCAGCTCTAGCCGCATTGATAATAGTCAAATGTTTCCCATGGGGATAATTCTTCCAACCTGGAGGAATGTATGGGGAACTTTGTAAGGATGGTAAGATGGTAAGGAAACACTTCCCATCCATCCTTATGGATGCATAAGGATGGATGGGAAGATTCTTCCTCCATTTTTAACACTTATTTCATAGAACAACATCAGAAAGAGAGTACAATGTGTTTTACTCAAAGCCTGACTTACAAGTGACACAAAGCCACGAATGGTGTGCAAAATTTTTTAAAGTGACATTCATAATTAAATGTCAAACTATAGTAATTCCAGTTACTCTTAATTCATCATCATAATATAGCAGCCAACATACAATTTTTACTCTCTTCTTTCACTTCTGGTAAAATTTTCATATCTTCTCTCGTTCCATATTTGTCCCATTTCAAACCATTCATTCCTGACAAAATCAACTCATTTACTTTACATTCTTATATTCCACTTAAATCTTTAATCCTCATGCGGTCAAAAACTGTACAGGTATGTGAAAATCGAAAGATATTTATATGTATGCTTACTTCACGCTGTTTTTAATTTGCGTAATGTTTTTCTATATTATTACCGTTTTAACTATACATCTGTTCTCCACCATTTTTCATAGAAAGTTACCATTTTTTCTTATAATACGAAACTCTTTTCAATAAAATTTGACAATATGTAAATACATTTCAAGTGCATTTACTCTCGTTATACAACATAGAAACGTTATACAATGTCTAGAAATTACAAAATAAACATTTTAAAAATATATAAAATAAACACTTACCTATATTCGTACATATCATCATAATATTTATCTGAATAATAGATATCCTTCAGCGGCATCTTTTCATTTGAATGAACCTAAAAATAATTCGCCGGAATGAATTTTAAGTTAGAGACATATTGAAATAATCAGTTACAGAAATTCATTTATTAAAAAATTAAAATGAAATTCTCAACCATGAATTTTCAAAATACTAATTTCACAAAGACTCATAACACACCTTTTAACCAAAAGTTCTTACTCAACTATTGTCCTCCAGTCGTTTCATTGGGTATCGTGTTTAAACGTTGGCGCTAAGTTTACGATTTGACACTTTTAATCACGTGACGAAATAGTCCTTCTGTTGGTCGTAAATAAATGAATGTAATGTTGTGAATAAATTAATTAGGATGCAACTATGTTTAATCTAATAATCATTTTAAAAAGTCTATCTTTAAAATAAGATCGAGCTACAAAAATAAATAAATAAATAAAACAATTTAATTAAATTAACATTAACTAAAACTGATGCCTTTAAATGCAGCGATCTAAACTTATCTGATACATCAACTGATATGAAAGTTGAAATAGTTATTATTATTATTATTATTATTATTATTATTATTATTATTATTATTATTATTATTATTATTATTACATTACATTACATTACATTACATTTGTTGTTTTAAGGATACTTGCGACATAAGACTGAATGATATAATCACGTAATCACAAGAAAGATATTTATTTAACCAAATATTTCGGTCAATGATGTCGGTGTCTGCTATTTCTGGAAATAGCAGACACCGACGATGGTCTGCTATTTCCAGACCGAAATATTTGGTTAAATAAATATCTTTCTTGTGATTACGTGATTATATCATTTATTACATTACATTATTATTACATTACATGACATTAACAAGGAATTACTTCAACATCACCTATCGAAACAACTGAGACACATATCGTATAACACGACCTACAACAACTCTCTACATCCCCACACCCTTCAACAACACATACGGTTCTTTTGTGAGATCACATCAGATACCCACGCAACTCAACAACCTACCAAGAAAGTTAAAACACGTAGAAAACTACAGAATATTAAAAAACTAACTCTGGAAAATATATCAACAAAGTTAAGAAACCATTAACACTAATATACACATCACAAATCACTAGCATTCAATGCCTACATCCCATACATAAACAGTAGCAACAACACAAATAGTGAAGGCTAAATCCCACTCTCTTCATAAAAGCTAACCCAAGCTTCGAAGTAGGTGGGATTAACTTGCCTCACTCATCTACAAGTAATCCTTAAGCAAATGCAGAAATCTGTATGTATAATCACCCTTTCTCAAACTTTTTTTTAAAAAAATATGCATATTGTACTGAATCTTTGTAATGTACAGAAATTATGTCTCATGTATATATACGTAAATACTATGTATGATAAATCTTCTCAGTGTGAAAAAATACTATTATTATTATTATTATTATTATTATTATTATTATTATTAACATTATTATATTAGTCATTCATTATACAGAAAATTCTGTACAATCTTCATTGTTAATATTCGAAGAACATGTGTTGTAAATACATAATATAGAGGCAAAAATTGAAATTTTTAATTGAAATTCAATGTAGAAAATTAATCATATATGCAGCACTTAGTGCTGAATTTTGTAAACATTATAAGTTAGTATGTCACTCAAGATGATCATTGTATATGCATAAATATTTTAGAAATCAATAAAATTATATATTATAAAAAATAAATAAAAAATATTATTATTATTATCAGCCTACTTCCAACATTGCAATCAAATCAATAATAATAAAAAATACATATATCTAACTGGTGTCACCTCAGATAAGCTCGTTAAAAAGCTTCGAGGATGCAATCTGAGACATTACATTTCAACTGAGATCAACAGAAAGGGGTAAAAAAATTATTACACTGAAGTGCTGTAGTTGCAGCAGTTAAACGTTAAAAAGCAAAAATTGTAAAATATATATGTTACTGTTTTACTATAAATGCTGTTAAAAAAATTTAACCTTATACAATTGCAAACTATAAATTACCATCCATGGTAACTTTTATTATATATATATATATATATATATATATATATATATATATATAAGATGTAAGCTCTGTAAGATGATAAATAAAATGTTAATAAAAGAAAATTATTACGAGCTACTGCGAGGAGCCTGTTGGCCGCACGAAGGAAGACTTGGCTTCGAGTCTAGTCGGCGACTAGAGGACATTTTTCTAAGCCTTTTTTCGACCGGTTCCCGAGTTAGTCGATCTCTGGCACGGGCAAGCGGGTTTTTCCTCCCAGAAACTCGGGTTTCTCGTTCCGTAAACTCAAGAAAATCGACCGTAGAACCCACATTATTTTCAGACCTTAAATATATTGTGTTAGGGTTAGGGACCACGAGATGGCGACACATTTGAGCCGTCTCTCTTCACTGTGTACCGCTTAATTAGTGATAGCCTTGGGCCATCTATCTCTGATTGGTACCAGTGGAGATTGAACTGCCCACTGAGTCTGCAAAAGTGAGATAGGGCTAAATGCCTCGCCTACTCCCGTATACGGGAATAAAAAGGCGTTAGCTGATTTTTTTTTAAATTTTACTGCGAGGAGTCCTTAAACTTTTAGGGAGGCCCTAAACATTATGTTCAGAACTATCCAACATTTGCGCAGTATCTATCATCATACTTTGCTTTGAATTCATTCAGTCATAGCATTCCACTATTCCACTCATTCACTCTCTCCAAGCAAAAAACCTAACTATAACACCCTTCCTAACTACACTCTTACTCAGTTTCCATGGATGGCCCCCTACTTCTCCCATCATCAGCCTTCTTCTGAAAAATTTCCTCTCAATTAATCTTGTATAAACCGTGCAGTAATTTGTATGTCTCAATTATATTACCCCTTTTATGGCTATTAAACAGTTTTTATAATCACAAATCTTTAACCTGTTCTCGTAAGGTCCATTCCATAGACGTGCTACCATCTTGGTCACTCGCCTATGGATCCTCTCCACCCTCCCCCTCATCACCAAGAAACCCTGGTGCAGTAGGTAAGATGTGATCTTATCACGGCTCGCTACAGAGGATCAATGGCCTGCTTGACTCTTCTCTTCAAAGTATTCTTCAGTAACAAAGTAATCTGATGAGCTGCTTTAGCGAATTCTTCTGTGTGCCCCCTAAACTTTAATCCCTATCCACTAACTCTACCAAGTCTTTGGTATCATCAATTTCCTGGAGTACAATCCCACCAATGTGGTATGCAACTAGTAATCTTTTCAACCCAAAATGCATACCTTCCACTATGCCACATTAAACTGACATCCATTCTTCTTTGCCAAGTCTGCCAATATATATCCAAACGATCCTGCAAAATTTTGACATCATATGTATTAACCATTTCTTTATCCAACTTTGCATAATCGGCAAATAACTGAACAGTTCCTCTCAGATCCTTTCCCATATTGATAATTATACAAATTGAAAAGTAGCAGTACAAGAACAGAAGCTTGTGGCACCAACTAGTCACAGGGCTTCTTTCGGATTCTACTCCTGAATAAACTACTATCTGATATCGCTCCATCAACCACCCTCCTAACTGTCTCACGAACCCTATATCCATCCCATATGCTGCAGTTTATCGATTAGAATTCAGTGTGGTATCCATGTGGTAAAAGGCCTCAGTAAAGCCCAGCAGTATCACTGTAAACCCAATAACTTTATCCATCTCAGCTGTCGCTGTATTATAAAATGTATTTTAAAAATAAGCAAGTCACTGAGGCATGACCTACCCTTCAAAACCATGTTTCCCCAAACAGTATCACATTTCCATCTATCCATTCCATTATTTTGCTCTTGAATACCTTCCCTAATACTCTGACAACAACTCCTGATATGCTGATCGGTCAGTAATTTGATACATCAATCTTGATGTCTTCTTTATGCAATGGAACTATTTCCGCTCTTTTCACCCTCCCTAACATCGGCATTCATTAAAATCATTCTGATGTATACATTATTTCTTTTCTTAAATTATTAATAATGATTATAATTATAATTATCTTGTTCATATAAATGATACACAGTCAAAAGAAGATATATTTCAAACAACAATTTGACTGGTGATACAGAGCAACTTCTGTCCAAGAATCTAAGAATAGTCTCTCAGGTAGGACTGTTCCAAGTAATGTCGTTTTTTGTATATTATATGGGGTCACTTCGTTAATGTTTAATTCTTGTCAATAGTGTGATAGCTTTCTTAAAATTGCAACAAGTGCACCGACAACTATTCGAATAACTTTGGGATATTTACGTCTTTGCCGGCCAACTTCGATTGCCAAAACTCCATATTTAGTTGTTGTTGTTTTCAGTTATTTGTTGTTAATTTTATCAATGTATACTGCAATATCAATACCTCAAACCTCTTAATGTTCGATAATTATGATGTCAGGTCAATTGTATTCCAAATGCCGATCAGTTTGTATTCTGAAGTTCCAGAGAATTTTTGCTGTTTTGTTTTCCAATACTGTGTCTATTTTATGCTGCCACCAGTTATCAGAAATAGGAAAGTCATATTTTTTACACGCCTGCTAATGAATTATTTTGTCCACTCGATCATGGTGGTATTTATAATCAGTTTGAGTTATCTTACTGCAGGAATTATTAGATGTTCTATAGTCTTATCTTTCTGATCGCATAATCTGCATTTGCTGTTTTTATTAAAAAAAAAATCAGATAACACCTTTTATATCCGTATAGGGAGTAGGCGAGGCCGTTTAGCCCTATCTAAGTTTTGGAGACTGAGTGGGCAGTTCAATCTCCACTGGCAACCAATCAGAGATAGCTGGCCCAAGGCCATCACTAATTAAGCCGCACTCAGTGAAGAGGGACGGCTCAACAAGTGCCGCCATCTCGTGGTCTCTAACCGTAACACAATATATTAATGACTGAAATAATGTGGGTTCTATGGTCGATTTTCCTGAGTTTACGGGACAAAAAACTCCGCTTTCCCGTGCCAGAGATCGACTAACTCGGGAATCGGTCGAAAAAAAGGCTTTGAAAAATTTCCTCTAGTCGACAACTAGATTCGAAACCAAGTCTTCCTTCGTGTGGTCAAACGCCATGGCGTGCAAACGCCACATCCACTGAGTATATTTTTTTATTAACACTAAAGCATCTATGTACAATCAAAATAAATATATATACAACTATTTACAATATATACATTTGTACATAGAATGCTTATTCTAATTGACATTTTGATTTACATTTCTTGAGGCTACATCTACTGAGGTTATTTGTATCAACAACAGCAGCTGTGTACATTTAAAAATAAATATATATACAGCTATTTACAATTTGTACATAGGCTGCTAATTCTATTAGACATTTTCATTTATTTGTTACAATATACTTATGACACCTGTTTTACAATCACTGCTTAAATAAGATACAAAATCACATGCTCAATTTCTATTTTCCTTATTGTCCTATTGAATTGCTTGAGCTGTTATTTTTGTTGGTATATGTTACATAGTGATTTCAGTCTATAAGTTCCATTATCAGATCAGTCTATTCTCGTTTATATATATATACATACATATACACACACATATACATATACATAAATATGTTAGCATTGACATTTTCCGTATGTACAATTCGTTTTACATATATCTTCATTTTATATCTTTGTTCACATATTTTGGAAGACTATTTTATTAACTTAATTTAAATGCACATCTTATTCTTAAAATACATACATTGCTTATGTTTTTATTTACATTTATATATGCATATATTTTGGTAGTATCTCTATATCTCATGCAGATTTTATTTTTTTGTAGGCACTCTTATTTTTACAAAAAGAATTCCATCTTGCTTTAACATTATATTGTTTGCTTAACTTAAGAGGTAAATCTGTAGTTTCTTATATACAAAGTTTTCTGAATTGCAGAATTAGTTACAGGTCTATAAATGGATAATATATCCTATTAACATTTTGAGTTATTATCACGTTATGAACTTATGTTATCTGCATTTCTTACAATTGACATTTCTACCGTCCTTGTGTCTGTATATACAAGAACATATACATATGTCTGGTAGTATATCTTAATCTACACATTTATTACTAGAGTAGTACTGTCTTATCTTAAGGAATAATTTGCTATTTACTTTTCTTTTTTTTTTTTCTTTTTTTACACAATTATATATATATATATATAACATTCTTATCCCTTATATATAGGCGTACCTATATATTATTATTAATATTTTTATTATTTTTTTAAACTTTTACTTATTTATTATTTTAATTATTTTATATACATATATACTTTTTTTTAATTTTTTTATTTTTGTTTTATTATTTTTTTTATTACATTTGATATCTTGTTGTCATTATTCCTCTCGTTGTGGCGAATGAGCCTACGTTAACAGCACCTTTGTCTGGGATTATGCTTTTTGTTCAGATAGTGGGTTATCATTATTGTCTACTACTAACTATGGGGGTTCGATTATCGGTATAAGTTTTATTTTTCCTTCTTCTTCTCCTTCTTCAATTAGGCCGAGTTTCCTCCATTTCTGTGTTGTTATGCTTTTGGTTTGTGTAGTGTTTATGATAATTTCCTTTAAATAATTGTTAATTTTTGCTAGTATGTCTGGTCTGGTGTCTCTTCCGTGTATTTTGTCACATCTGTGGGACCATATTGCATACATTGTTATTATTATGATTATTAGTTCTGTTTTTTTCATTTTTTGGTCTTCCAACCAAAATAATGTGTTTTCAGAGAATGGTTGTGTCTTATGTAGGAATGTCTGTATGGTGTTCCATACTGTGGACGTTTTGCTACAGAACATCATAATATGATATATTGTTTCTGGGTCGGGACAGAAATGACACTTCGCTGGGCCTTGTAGTGGGATTTTTTTTGCTACACACCACATTTTTGTGGGGAGACAGGCATGGTGTACTTTATAGAAGAATGTTTTTTATTTTGGTGATATTGGAAGTCAGAAAACTTTGCTAAGCACTGGACTTAGCCTAATTTCTCCTTTTCTTATTTCCCTGTGTTGGGGAGGTGGGAATGTCACTTGACTTAATGTTTTATATAGTTTTCTTGGTTTAATTGTCAGTAAGGTTTCGGTATCTGAGTGTTTCATTATATATGTGTACCCTTCGGCTATTTCTTTGAACATTCTCGTGCTTAGTTTTTTTATATCCGGAAATGAGCTTATAAACCTATGCGGCAAACAGTTTTGTAAGAATGTTGCCGCATAGGCATGATAGGTTTTTGTGTGCGCTCGGGCTGCTGTTATTGCCCTGCCGATGAGAGTTTTCAGATGGATGTTTAGCAATGCTAAACCTCCAGCTTCAACTTCATGGAAGAGTGTTGATCTGTGCATGGGTTCATACTGAGAGACCCAGATGTATGTAGCGCATAGCCTGTGTATTTTTTCGGCCCACCTTCCGTGATACGGGGTGTTGTGTATCTTGTACCACAGGCGAGATGTTAGGTAGATGTTGCAAACCCGGGCTCTTCCTCTGACGGACAGCTGTCTAGGGCGCATTGCATTAATTTTCTTCTTTATGCCGTCATGGAGTTCTTTCCACTGTTCTTCGTGTGATTCTGAGCTTCCGATGTTGATGCCCAGAACTCGTATGTAATTATTCACCTGTATTCCTGAAGGAATCCTTGGTTGGTTTTCCCACTTGCCAATTATTTTGCAGTGGGATTTTGCCAGATTCACATTCAGTGCTGAGGCTTTGCTGAAGTCCTTTATTATTTTGAGTGTTGTGTCCAATGATTTTTGTGTTCCTCGTGTTAAAGTGACGTCATCAGCATATGCCAAAATTTTGGCGTCACTTTCTCCGTGTATATGTGTTCCTTTGATATTGTTGTTTGTGTTAATGGCTATAATGAGTGGTTCTAGGGCTAGAACAAATAGAGCCATGGATAGTGGGTCTCCTTGCCGGATGGAACATTTTATTGGGAAAGAGGCTGAGAGATTTTTATTGATGATCAGCCTACTTTCCGCGTTTCTGTACAAAAGCTTAATCGTTTCTTTCCAGTTTACTCCAACTCCTATTCGGTCTAGTGTTTCAAACAGGTATTGGTGGCTAACTGTGTCAAATGCCTTTTGAATATCTAGACCCATTACAATATATGGATTTTCTGTGAGGTTGTAATAATCGCAAATGCATTGGAGGTGCATTATTGTGTCAAGAATATTTCTTCCTTTCACTGCACATGATTGTGCTGGTGAGATAAGTTTATGGAGGTGCTTTTGTATTCGGTTTGTAAGTATTTTAGATATTATTTTGTAATCAGTATTCAGTAGGGTTATGCCTCTCCAGTTTTTTATGTCTTGTAACTTCTGTTGATCCCCGACCTTTGGTAGTAGTACAATGTGTCCTGTGTTGAATTTTGCTGGCGTTGTCTGTGTTGTAATCATCGTGTTGATCATTTTAATAAAAATATGTTCAAATTTTGGGAAGTATTCTTTATAGAATTCGCCTGTTAGTCCGTCTTCACCTGGTGATTTGTTATCCGGGAGCTGTTTCACTATAAGACGTCATTCTGCTACGGTGATTGGTGCGTCGATCTCCTCAGCCTCCTGCTGGGTGATTTTGGGGAGGAGTGAAAGGAATCTTTCTCTTTCTTCCTGACTGCTGGGTTTTTCTTGAAATAGTGAAGAAAGGTATTTTTGAACACCACGAATTATTTCGGAGTCTTTATTTAGGGTTTGGCCTTCGTATGTTATGGTTTTTATTCTCTGTTTTGCGTTCCGTTGTTTCTCAAACAGCCATGCTGTCGAGGTCTTCCCGTCATCATTTTCAATTATTTTGAGACCAGCACGTAGCCACGCTCCTTCTATTTCCTGAAACTGTTTCGCTGTTATGCGGTTTTTAATTTCTTCTATTTCTGTTCTGATGTTTTCATTATTTCTGTCATGGTGGTGATACAATTTTGATAATTTCTTCGTGTCAGCGTTCTGTTTGTTCCTTTGTTGCTGCATTTTTATTCTACTAATTTTGATTGCTGTTTGTTTTGTCATGTGTTTAAATTTCTCCCAGGCTGTTACAGCATTTTCTATGGATTCTATTTCCTCAACTATTTTCTCTATGTTATTGTTGAATTCATCGTCATTTTTAAGGTGTTTATTAAATTTCCATATGGGGAAATTTCTGTTTGTAAACTTATCAGCTGCTTCTGTTTGTTGATATTGTAGTTCAGCCATCACTATATGGTGATCGCTGAACATGACAGGTGTGTGTTGTACAGTTTTGAACTTTATATTTCTGAATGTTTGGATGTATATGCAGTCTATTCTAGAGGCGTTTCCGGGTGCAAAATATGTGAATTCTTTCTTTTGGGGATGCAAGATTCTGAAGGCATCTGATAGGCCACAGTGGGTGAAAACTCTTGTGAAATTTTTCTGCGGAATTAAGTTTGGGGGTTCTTGATCCTTTTGTGGTTGTTCTGTAAAGTTCATATCTTCTGCTATTATTGGGTTATTTTTTTGTTGAATATAGTGTCACACTTCCTCCCAGAAGGTGGTCTTATGATTATGTGTGGCTGGTCCATATATGTTAATTATGTTGTGTATTTTTTTCTGCCAAAGGAGCTCGACCTCCAGAACTCTATGCCTGATTACGACATTATGGGATAATATTTGGAGGTTACCCGATTTTTTTATTAGTGTAGTAACTCCACCTATTCCATTTGTCTGAGCCTCTTCTGCAACGATATGGTACATTGTTTGTAACTTGTATTTGAAGCTGTTTGATGGGTCAGTGTTGTTGTGTAGTCTAGTGTCTTGTATCATAAGTATATCGGGTCTGTGTTGAAAGATTAAATTAACTGTTAGTTGAAAAAAAAAAATCAGCTAATGCCCTTTTTTATTCCCGTATATGGGGACTAGGCGAGGCCATTTAGCCCTATCTAACTTTTGGAGACTGAGTGGGCAGTTCAATCTCCACTGGTACCAATCAGAGATAGATGGCCCAAGGCTATCACTAATTAAGCAGTACACAGTGAAGAGAGACGGCTGAAATGTGTCGCCATCTCGTGGTTCCTAACCCTAACACAATATATTTGATGTCTGAAATAATGTGGGTTCTACGGTCGATTTTCTTGACTTTACGGGACGAAAAACCCGAGTTTCCGGGAGGAAAAACCCACTTGCCTGTGCCAGAGATCGACTAACTCGGGAACCGGTCGAAAAAAGGCTTAGAAAAATTTCCTCTAGTCGCCGACTAGACTCGAAACCAAGTCTTCCTTCGTGCGGCCAAGCGCCGTGGTTTGTAAACGCCACATCCACTGAGCTACACAGTTGAATCGATGTTTTATTATTTAGCCCGTTTACATTTAGTGTGATGATTTTTAGATTGTGAGTCATAGTTAGAGAGTTGAAAGTTTTCTAGAGCCTTTTCTTTCCGGACACTTAGCTATTTTTTTTTTCTTTGGGTTTTGACCTCCGGCTTTTGGTGATGTTAGGCGTAAAATTCATTTTTGCTCTCTTTACTGGGGTCTGTTTAGTATTCCATTCTGATTTCTCTACTTCGTTTTCTAAATCCGTTTAACTTTTTTCTGTAGTTTGTGTTACCGAGATGGTTTGAATTATTTCACTGTTTGGAAGTTCTTCATCTTCAACCGGGCAATTATTATTATTTAATTCTTCATTTGTGGTATTCGGAGTGATTTTTTTTTCTCTGTAGTTTCAGGTTTTGTTACTTTTTCTGAATTTGAAACTGACCGTTGGCTGTTAGTCTCCTCGCCCGCCCGAATAATCCCTTCCTTTGCCTTTAGTGGAGAGTTATTCTCATTACATTCCGCGTGGCCGTGGGTGTTAAGCCCTGGGGTACTGCTCTCATTGACCCGATTATCTGCCTCAAATGCAATACTTGAGGTTATTTCCTGGAAGTCTTCTGCTTTTTCAAGCTCATCGCATGTGTTCGGTTGACTGCCCGAAGGGCGCGCGGCCAACATGGAGGCATATGTCTGCCCTGGACATTGTTTAATATCGTGTCCGATTCTCTTGCATCGCTCACATTTAGATGCTGTACATTCTCTTCTTAGATGACCTACCTGCCTGCATTTGAAGCATACAGGAGGTCTTCCTGGAATGATTACTAAGCCTGGCATTTTAGAAACTTTTATAATGTACGGGATATTTTCTATTCTGGCATCGTCATTCAATGTAATAGTCAATCTTTTTTTGTTGGATAATACATGCGCCCATTCTTTATCTTTTATATTGGATACATTTTCAATACATTCTATTTTACCAAATGATTCAAAGTGCGTGCCAACTATTCCATTAGATATTTGGGGGGGGGAAACCAATGAATTAAAATATCTAATTTTCTAGATCTCACAATGGGGATAATTTCACATGTATGGTTATTAACATTAAGCGATTTTAATTTAGCAAATTTTTCTTTCAAAGAAACATGTTTAAATGAAATTATGAAAACATAACTGAACTTTAAGGAGCCAAGGTGCCATACATCGGAACCTCTTACCTTGCCTTTCAAACTTTCGATGATATCCAGTTCTGTATATGGGGCGCCAGAAGGATCACACTTTAAGATACAGTCCTTGCTCCAATCTAGTTCATCTGGGAGATTCAACGATGAGAGAACATCTGAATTGAAATCCTTCATTGTACTGGCAGCAGGTGACTGAAAGACGGTCGCTGATGCCTGTTCCATTGTCTTATGTAGATTTGTTACTGTAGAGACTGGGGATGTATCCTTCAGAGATCCAGTAGCCTTGGTACTTGAAGAGGTATTGCCAGATGAAACATTTCCTTCCGGTAGTTGTTGAAAGCCTTAATAGGTGAGCTTGTATTAGCAAGTGAAGATTTTTCCGCGATCGACGACATGCTGTATGAAAGCAGACGGTACGTTAAGGGCAGCGTGCCCGCACTGGTAAGGCTTAGCAGCACTAATCCTCTTACGCTCGAACACTAAGGAGCACACAAAAACACGTCTGCTCTGGTCAGAGTTCACGCCACTTCTACTTCCACTGAGCTACACAGGCTCTGCTGTTTTTATTTATATTCAAAATTTTTACTTTAATTACATTAGTTTATAATGCCTATTCTGAAATTGTTAGTATAAATCCTTCTTTATTTTTAACATATCCATATTCTAGCCATTGCCTAGCTTGTTTAAGTCAATATTTTCCTCAGTATCGAAGAAATTGGCCATGCAAAGGCTTATTTTTCCTGCATACATATCGGTTATTTTGCTGTTCCTTTCTGCAATCGGATTTGTTTCCTGTTGCTTATGAAAGGCCATCTTGTGTAATTGCTTGAAGCATTTGCTTCGAGCTATTGTCCGAGAAACTTTTTAAACTAATTACTTCTTCTTCCACAGTCTATCTCACTTTCACCAGACCCCGTTTACCTATTCTCTTTTTATCTGCACTATGAATTGTTGGAACATCCACCCTATTCTCTAGATTTGGCTCCCTCTGACTTCAATCTCTTCCCAAAACTAAAACTCTTTCTCTCTGGTCAGCGTTTTTCTTCTAATCAAGAGGTTATTTTGCAGATCTTGCTGAGAACCACTACAAGGACGGGATAATGGCGCTGGAGCTTCGCTGGAATAAATGTATTACTCTTAAGTGAGATTATGTTGAAAAATAAAAATAATGTTGAAATTATAAATTCGTTTTTTTCCTTCTAGACCGAGAACTTTTTCAGATCACCCACGTCTATTGTAATAAATATATGTACTAAATATATTGTAAGAAAAAGTATTTATTAGAATATATTTAGTGCATATCCACATTTAATGAAGGCTAATGAAAATGTGTTTTTATTTTTATTTTTTTCTGCTCACTTCAGTACCCCTTGAAGAAGGCTCCCCGATGCGAAGCATCGTCTGCTTACCGTACTAAGCCAGCCTGCTCGAAGTTTGTTGACTTTTCGTTCCAAATGTATTTTCTATGGTGCAGATTGCTTCATCTTTGGCTTTCGCTCTTCGAGTTTGCAGCCACTCAAAGAAGTGACTGCAAACTCTTCTTTGAATTGCAGATTCTTTAAAAGATTGTAAATTCTTTTTTTTTTAAATTTTTTTAAATTTTTTTCAATTTTTCAATTGAACTGTTTGCCTATAAGGCAAGGTTTATTTTGCGCAACCAAACAAAGTGTCACGTTTTGGAATTATAATAATAATAAATAAAAAAAATCAGCTAACGCCTTTTTATTGCCGTATATTGGGAGTAGACAAGGCCGTTCAGCCCTATCTAACTTTTGCAGACTGAGAGGGCAGTTCAATCTCCACTGGTACCCAATCAGAGATAGCTGGCTATCACTAATTAAGTGGCACGCAGTGAAGAGAGAGAGAGAGAGACGGCTCAACAAGTGCCGCCATCTCGTGGTTCCTAACCCTGACACAATATATTTAATGACTGAAATAATGTGGGCTCTACGGTCGATTTTCTTGAGTTTACTGGACGAAAAACCCGAGTTTACAGGAGAAATAACCCGCTTACCCATGTCAGAGATCGACTAACTCGGGGAAAATTTCCTCTAGTCGACGACTAGATTCGAAACAAAGTCTTCTTTCGTGCGTTCAAGCGCCGTGGTGTGCAAGCGCCTCATCCACTGAGCTACACAGGCTCTCAATAACAATAATAATAATAATAATAATTATTATTATTATAAAAATCTCCATGGAGTCAAGACTCATCGTGGGAGGTCCACTGTTATACATACAGTTTATCACATACCGCGCCTGAAATATATTCAGTGTCTCTGTGCTCACCACACTCTCGGGCAATGCATTGCAATCACTCACCATTCTCCATGCAAAAAAACTGCTCCTCACTCTATTGCTCACACCCTACTTATAGAGCTTCCATGGAAGACCTCTTGTTCTCCTGCTGTCTTCACCCATTCTGTGAAAAACCTCCCGACATTAATCTGGTAATAACCTCTTAACAGCTTACATGTCTTGATCATATCCCCCCTCATCCTTCTATCCACCAATTTCTGCAAATTGCATTTTTCAATCTGTCTTCATACTCTACCTTCTAGAGACCAGAATTGACTAACCACCTTAGTCAATCGCCTCTGAACTTTTTCGAACGCATTTTCAGCTTTTTGAAAACCAAGTGCCCAGATATGTACACAGTAATCCATATGTGACCTGATCAAAGCCTTATACAAAGGAACAATAACATCCTTACTTCTACAAGTCAGTGTCCTCCGCATCATTCCCATTATCCACTGTGTTGTCTTCAATCTCCTTGAAGTTTTCACGGAGTCGTCCATTCTTTTGCAATCTCTAATTTGTTTGGAATTTTCACATATCGTTTCAATAAAGCATCATCACTGAGTGTACTGAGTGATCTGTAATTTTTTTTTTTACGCTGTTTCTTTAAAAGCAACTGATATTAAAAGGAAGTTCTATATTTATTCAGTTAGTATTTTGTTTTCATTCTTAATCTTTCAACGACTGGAGTGGGGTACAATTTCTGTTTTCTTCTGGGTATGCACAGCAGTATTTCTCACTCTCCTAATAATTATATGATTGATCTCGTTTCTCATTCTACTTCTGAGTTTTAATGAGTATAAAGCTTTCTATTTTAATTATAGAAATTTCGAAAGTATTTGTTATGATGTGATCATTTTGCTTTCAAATCTCATTAAGTAGTTCTTTAAGTAGTTTATATGAATGTATTGGTATTTAAGAACCTTCGTAGCGCAGTCGGTATAGACGAAGCCCTTTGGTCGGAAAGAGCTGGATTAAATTCTCGTTCATTCTGTGAGACCCATTACCTGGCTTTTTCGACTAAAGGTGAGTTAGCCGGTCTCATATGGAGATAGAGGGTTTTAGCCAGGAAACTAGGGTTTTTCGTCCCTCAGAACAGGCAAACTGGCGCCATGAACACACATGGATCTACAGTCAAATATATATAGGGAACGTTTTCCCTGCACTTGGTTCTTAGGGCCTCCTGTGCAGTATTAGACCCAGTGTTATATTATGGATAGATCCATAATTGCGAACCTTCGATATGAAGATGCCACCTAAGATGATGACGATTGCTATTTATGGGAATACATTTTCAAAGTTGCAGGATTAAAAATGTCAATTTTTCAGCAGAGAAAAGCTCTACCTGCATAAATTCAAATCGACTCACTCTGAAGCTTGAAGACAAAAAAAAAAAAAAACTTGAAAAATTTTCAATTGAATAACTAGAATCGAATTTGCTATCGATTACTTTAAAACAGAACAAGAGTCACAAAATTTACCATGACGACACAGGAATGTTAAAGGTTTACTTATTTCTTTCTCCATCTGTTATCTAGTTTTTAGATCTTGGCTCATACTTAAATGATCTAATTTTTTCGGAATATATTTCAAACTCTTTATCTCATATCACATAGCTTCTGATACTCACCCTATTTATTTATTTTTTTAATTTTTGGAAAGATATTTCATCATCATCATCATCATCATCATAATCAAATTCCTGCCATGTACTCTCAAGGGGTGTGCATGATATGATAGTATAAGAAAAATAAACATCATCACTAACTTCATATCTCCAATTTTCATCCAAATCAGTCTGTTACATGTCAAGACTCTAATATTATCAGATCTTATATTTCTATCATCTAAGGCACTTTGTACCGCATCAATCCACCTATATCTTGGTCTTACTCTGGGTCGTATTCCTGCCAACCAGGCAGAGAACACTTGTTTTCTAATCTTTCTTCGCCCATTCTGTTTAAGTGACCATACTACCTGAGATTAGCTCTGCTAATGCATTCGTGGATGCTGATAATGTCAAGTTCTTTTCTAATATCCTCGTTTTTAATATGATATTGCTATTGATGCCATCTGTTCACGCCTATAATCTTTCTCAGAACTCTAACATCTGCGGTCTCTAGTCTTTGGTCAAGTGTATTACTTTTGACCCAACTCTCAGATCCATAAGTTAAAACTGGTTTGAACACTGTCTTGTATACAGCTAATTTAGTGTTCCGACTGATTTCTCTCTTATTCCATATGAATTTATTCAGTTAACTTCATACCAGACCAGCTTAGCTGATTCTGTTGTCTATTTCTATATTTAATTTACCATCTTCCCTAAAAATCGTTCCTAAGTAGCTAAAATGTTTTACTTGTTCCACAGGTTCTCCATTCACAACACAGTTGATATTTTCAATGATTCTGCCTATTTTCATTGTCTTTGTCTTTTTATTTCTGACCTTCATACCATATCTATAACAACAGTTATTCAATTTAGTGAGAGAATTGTGCAGACTTATAGCGGATATACTTAGAAGCATAACATCATCCACATAAAGCAAATAACTGACATTAACATCTCCAATTTTGATATCATGTTTAATACCACTTTCCTTCATAATGTGATCCACCATATAGATAATGAATAACAGAGGGGATAATGTACATCCTTGTCTCACACCAGATTTAACATTAAACCATCTTCCTGTACTTCCTTCAATTCTAACTGCTGACTTACAACTCAAATAAAGAATAAGTATTACTTGATATAATGCTCCATTGACACCATATAACTGTAGCTTGAATAGTTTCTATCTTGGCACCTCGTCATATGTCTTTTCCAAATCGACAAAACATAAATACAGATCTGATCATGACGGCCTCTATTTGGCCTGAATCCAGCTTGTTCTTCGCCAAGCTTTTCTTCCACAATTCTTCTCAATCGTTTCTCAAGTATACTTGCATAGATATATTGCAAGGAACACTCAGTAGGGAAATACCTCTGTAATTCTCACATTCAGTTTTATTTGCCATTTTATATATGGGTACTATGAGAGCTCTACTCCAATCATCGTGAATTCGTCCCTCTGTCCATGCTTTCTGAACTATGCAGTGCAGCCACTGTAAGACTTTTATACCACCATACGTCAGCAATTCTGGTCGAATATCATATACTCCTGCTGCCTTTCCACATTTCAAGCCTTTGATGGCTTTTTCTACTTCAAGTATGGATATGTATTCCTGACTGCATGCCTGGACAGTGTTTTTTTACCACTGTGCTGTCATCACTGCTTGTTTTATTTAGCAATTTTTTAAAGTAATTACTACATACTTCAACGATATCTTTTCTCCCGTTTTCATGTCATCTTTATCATCTTTAACTGCTTTTACAGCATTCCACCGTTCTTAAGCTTCTTCAACAACCTCCGGAATATTTTGTCACCTTCTTGATATTTATTTTCTATATTCTTTCCAAAGTCTTCCCATGACTTTTGTTTCGCTAGTTTTACACAGCATTTAGCGTTCTTCCATTTGTCTCTGTATTCTCTTTGAGCACAAGCTAACTTATTTGCCTGGAACTTTTGATAAGCTTTCTTCTTTTCCTTCACTGCCTCTTTAACTTCCTGTGTCCACTGTGGAGTTCTAATTTTTCTATTCTTTCAGACAACTTCACCACATGCCTCTCAATCTTAATCAATCAAGACTTGCCACTGAATCTCCAAGGTTTGGTTCTTGTTCACAAACTCTTTCATTTTTTCTTCAATAATCTTTTTGTATTTTAGTCTACAGTTCACATCCGAAAGCTGCTGAACTTTTATTCGCTTCAAAACTTTCTTACATGTTATTCTTTTCAATATAAAATTCAGTTTTATCCTGCTCAAGACTAAATAGTGATCACTTTCAATTTCAAATCCTCTGTACACTCTGATGTCCTGCACCAGGGAGAAAACATCACTATCAACAATAACATAGTCTATGAGACTTTTCTTATTCCTTGCCTCTTCTCTCTATGTGAATTTGTGCACATTTTTATGTTAGAATATGGTGTTAGTAATAACCAGTCCATGTCCTGAGCAGAAATCCAAGAGGTATTTGCCATTATTATTAGCTTTCCTCTTCTCTCCAAATTTTCCCAAAATATTTTTGTATGTCTCACAACCATTTACTACTCTGCTATTTAGATCCCCAACAAGGTCCAGCTGTTCCTTTTTCATTGTGTCAGTTTCTTTTTCTAAAGCATCAAAAAAATTCCTCCACTTCTACCTTAGAAGAACCTTTTGCTGGACCATAGGCACAAATAAGTCTCATTGTCCAGTTCCCCATTCTTATATTTGCCCACATCACTCTACTTGAGACTGCCTGTCATTCAAGAAGCTTAGCCTTGTATTTAATGATGAATACTATGGCTACTTCTTCTTTTCCTTGATTGTCATTGCCTGAATATATCATTTTGTATTTATTGCTCAGAAAGATTTTTCCAGTTTTTGTCTTTTTTGTTTCAGTCACCCCTATTATGTCGATCTGGTACTTATCTAATTCCTCAGCTAACTCCATTTCTTTGCCATTCAGGCTTCTTATGTTGATAGCACCGATCTTTAACTGTAGTGATATTGAGTTGGGGTTTGTTTTCAGATTTGTTCCAGTAGCTGACGTTTTGCTGTTTGCCCTGGTTCCCTGGCAAAAACAACGGGGGCCTTGTTTAACCGGGCGACGCCCCAGCCGGCATGAAATTTTGTCATGTTGTACCATCATTTTGTATTTTGGTTTAAACAATAGGAATACAATTTGGTCGGCTAAATCCCAAATTGCCAGCCCATCCTCGTTCGTTCATTATCCAAGTAGATACCAAACAGGGTGCACCACGAGAAGGTGAGGACTGGACATTAGGTCAGAAGCCCTGGTGGGTTCTCCGCATTCCTTTAAAGGCTATGTGGAGGTCTCCTCTCAGTTATACAGCTTTGACCTTTAAGCACCCCGATATTACAGCAAGATATTATTATTATTATTATTATTATTATTATTATTATTATTATTATTATTATTATTATTATTATTATTATTATTATTATTATTATTATTTTATTCACATAATTGATACACAGTCAAAACAAGATATCATATAAACAAAAATTTGACTGGTGAAAGGGAACAATTCAGATTCTACTCAAGAATCTAAGAATAGTCCAACAGGGAGCGTCGTAAAATATGGAATGCTATTTTTTGTAAGTCATATGGGGTCACCTCGTTGATGTGAACCCATATATTATTATTATTATTATTTCTGTGTTCAGTGTTAACATAGTATGCAGTCGAAGGGTAACAATAAACATGAAAAAGCATAATGAAATATAATATTTTACTGGCAGATGAGTACAATCAGGCCTTATTCAAAGGCCTAGGATTCGACTAGATGTGGTCGTAAAATGTGATATCTCAATAAATGGGCCATTTTCTGGAGTAGTTTTGGAGTTATTTCTGCGAACTCTTTTCAGTTTTTCATGCACATCATTAATATGCCTTGGTATTACCAAATCAATAAACCACACAAGTTGTTCGACTATAGTGATGTCTGGCATATTATGTCAAAGACGCCTATCTGTCTGATTTTCAAGTCCTATAATAGTGGGGAATTTTCATTTTGAACAATTTTTCGGTTTGTGCTCCCAAAGAGTTTTTCTCAGAGAATATGGAGACAAATGTAAGAAAGCAGTGTGTGTAACTAAACAATGTGTAAAACAAGCTAAACAAGTCATGGGAGGACTTTAGCAAGAACATAGAAAATAAATATCAAGAAGGCGGCAAAATATTCTGGAGGTTGTTGAAGAAGCTTAGGAATGGAGGAAAAGAGTGCTATAAAAGGAGTTAGAGATGATAAAGGTGAAATGAAAACTAGAGAAAAAGAGATCCTTGAAGTATGGAGTAATTACTTTGAAAAACTGCTAAATGAAACAAGCAGTGATGACAGCACAGTGGTAAAAAACACTGACCAAGCATGCAGTCAGGAATACATATCCATACTTGAAGTAGAAAAAGCCATCAAAGGCTGAAATGTGGAAAGGCAGCAGGATTCGACCAGAAACGCTGAAATATGGTGGTGTAAAAGTCTTGCAGTGGTTACACTGCATAGTTCAGAATGCCTGGACAGAGGGTCAAATTCCCGATGATTGGAGAAGAGCTTTCATAGTACCCGTATATAAAAAGGGAAATAAAACTGAATGTGAGAATTACAGAGGTATATCCATACTGAGTGTTCCTGGTATGCAAGTACACTTGAGAAACGGTTGAGAAGAATTGTGGAAGAAAAGCTTGGTGAAGAACAAGCTGGATTCAGGTCAAATAGAGGCTGTCAGGATCAGATCTTCACTTTACGAAAAATAGTGGAGAAATCATGGGAATATAACAAAGATCTGTATTTAAATTTTGTCGATTTGGAAAAGATAATGCAGTGATTGTTGAGCTTGGGTTTTGAGGGAGATCAGCAATATAGATAGAAAACAGCAAGGGAGCCAAGAGTGAGCCCTGCGGCACTCCCGCCAGAACCTTGCGTCTGGTTGATACAGTTTAATTTATTTTGACTTGCATGTATCTGTCTCTGAGATAAGAGTGAATTATTTTAACTAGATTAGTAGGCATATTGAATGTGATGAGCTTGTAGAGAAGACCCTGATGCCACATATCACTGCATCTTTTTAGTTGCCGGCATCTAAAAAGACTGCAGATGTATGAAAGTTCCGGCTGAAGCCTTCGGAGATGTGTTCGATCAGCCTGTGGATCTGCTGAACGGTGGAGTGGTTTTTTCTGAATACAAATTGTTCATTTGGGATTATATGTAGTTGGTCCGTTTGTGATTGAATTCTAGTAAGGACTACTTTTTCTGCGATCTTTCCAAGGTCACACAGAAGACTGATAGGTCTGTAGCTTTCAGGGAGTAGAGCGTTTTTTCCCATCTTTTTGATTGATGTGACATCTGCTATTTTCCATGTTAAAGGGAAATACTGGAGTCTGAGAATGGCATTAATTATGTTGACTAGATGTACAATGGCTTTTCTGGGGTAATTCCATCTGAGCCTGGAGCTTTATTGTTGTTCAGGTGGGTTATAATATTTATAATGTCTGTTGGAGAAGTACATGTGAGAGGTTCTAGGTCATCTTTTTGTTGTGTTATGGCCTGCCTAACTCGGCGGTGAATCTTGTAGATGAGATTGATGTTCAGATTTTCATATGAGGGGTTGCATTGAGTTTCCAAGCTATCGGCCAGAGCCTCTGCCTTTTCTTTATCAGTGTGAGCTATTCCTTTCGAGGTTTGAATTGAGGGTAAATGTTGTCTTTTGGTGCGGAAGGTTCTCAGAAACTTCCATATAAAGTTGTATTCAGGGTTTAATTTCGTTAGCTTAGATTCCCTTTCTTGGTTTCCATGTTTTTGAAGGGCTTCACTGACTAGTCTGTTTAATTTATTCAAATTTGCTTTATCTTGAGCGGCTCTTGTGTTATGATAACTCTTTCTGATTTTGTTTTTCAGTCTAATTAAATCCATAGTTTCCTCTGGGATCCGTTCTCTAGGGTGAAAGACTGTAGTTTCGGAAATTGACTTTATTGCATTTTTGATTTAACTGGTAAAGTTGTTTGCAGCCATTTCTATCTCCTCTTTAGTGTGAATAGTAGCGATTGGGCCAATGTGATCAGGTAGGATTCTAGAGAGTTTGTCCCAAGATATGAAAGAGTGGGGAGGGGAGAATGGTTCTTGTGTACCAAGTTGAAGCAGAATAGGGTTGTGATCTGGTGAAAGTTCATTTATTGTTTCCAGCTGATTTTGGTATCTGATATTTTTGAGGACGACTCTGTTAAGTACATCTGAACTTCCAGTTGAGCTGTGATGGGTGGGCTCTGTGGGTCTAGTTACAACAATAGAATGTTGCGTTGAGTATTGATTTAGAGTTCGACCTTTGTCGTTGATTGTGGAGCTATCCCAAGCTGTATATTTGGCATTAAAGTCACCATCCATGATGATTGAGTCTGTGAAGCCGAGAATGGAGTCCAAGTCAGATACCAGCAATGGAATGCTGGATGGATTATATACAGCATAGATTTTGATATTGCCAGCATTGTTAGTATTTACTTCAATGCCTGTTATCTCTAGGTTCTTGATTTGGGGATTGGTCAGAACATTGTGGCTTAGGTAGTTTTTAATGTATATAGCTGTTCCTCCTTCGCTCCTGGTGAGGCTATCTGTTTTGTACATAGTATAATTCCGTAATTTGGGATTATTAGCTGGTCTGAGATGTGTTTCATTTATCACTATTATATAAGGATTATGCCTGTGAGAGAATTCTTGTAATTCTAGGATGGTGTTTTTGAGTCCGTTGGCATTCAATGCAGTCATCAGGAGAGAGTTGGGATGGAATTTTCTTCTATTCATTGTTGAGGGTCGTCAGAATTGAGTGTGTACCTTGTAGGAATCTTTTCGTGGAGGACGGCGAAGGATTCGTCATACTGAATTCTTGTAACATGGTAGCTAGTGAGGCAGTTAGTACTGATGTTAGATTTGAGCCTATATGGTCATGAGATGGAGTAGCCTTTGTTCGTGCTGCCTCTGCGTAAGTTTTAGGCATTTGTTTCCTTTCTTGAGTTGTCGTGCTAGAGATAGTTTGGACTCGGATGTGACTAGCACGGTTGTCTTGAGCATCGCTGAATTGTGTTGGAAGGGTAGTTTTTCGTAACCTTCGGTTATTTGGGTGTGTAATGCATCCCTTGTAGTGTGCAGGGTGAGGTCCTCCACAACTGGTGCATTTAGCTGGAGTGGATCTTGGTTTTGTACACATGACGGTCTGGTGGCCTTCGTCACATTTTAAACACCTGTAATTTGCCTTGCAAAGTTTTTGGGCATGGCCAAACCTTTGGCACCTATGGCACTGCCCAGCTGTCGACTTCTTCCATAGTGGTTGAGTAGAAATTCTGAGGCCACATATCGTTGTTAGTTCATAAATCTCTTTCTTTTTTTTATCAATTTCTACGAGTACCAGTGGCATTGGTCGTTTATCTGCCCTGAGCATCCTGCTCACTTTCACTGGTGTTAGGCTCCGACTCATAAGATCAGTGGTGATTTCTTCACAGGTGACACCCTTGGTCACTCTGCGAAGCACAACCTTGAGATTTTTCTCACTGGGTAAAGCAAAAGTATGATATGGAAGACTCTTGTTATCCATTAATTTTGTCAGCTGTCTGTAGTCAGTGACTGAGGCTGGTTGGATTTTGTCTCCTTCATCTTGATTTTTTGCCCAGGAATATGCAATTTTGCGTTCCCTAAGGGCAGTGGTGACATGGTCCATTTGTCCTTGTCCCTTAGTATTACTGGTGGAACCTTTTCGGTGTTCTTCGCGACATCTAATATTGGTATGTCTTCATCCATCTGGTCTTCTATTGTTAGAGTGCTCCTCTTGAGAGATGTTTTGACAGGGGGATTTTGGTGACAGAGAAGAAATCAGACCCTCTTGTGAGATCTCATTCTACTCCTCCTCTCCATCCTGATCATTAGAGTGAATATATTCTTTTATAAATCCTAGCCAGTCAGTTTCTAATTTGCTTATTATGAGTTTGAGTACCTCTACAGACTGCTCCTTGTTATGGATCTGGATGTGATCTTTGGTGTTGTTCATGTCAAAATGGCGATTTCCTGCCAGAAGAAATGGGTTAAAAGCAGTATAATAATATCGCAGGGCCGGGGCCTGCCAGCAAAGTATCCTGTAGACCTAGACGGACTACGAGCAATGTATAATCCCGCAGGGCTTGAAGCCTGCCAGCAAATGTCCTGTAGACTGAGTTGGTCTACTAGCAAAGTCTTCTTAGACCCTACTAATTTGAGAAAAGGAGTATCAATATCTCACTTGGCCACAGTTAGAAACCTACCTCCCTATAAAACCTAATACCACCACTGGTCCTCATTGCGGGTGAGGCCTGCCGGCCATTTGACCTTTTGCACATTTCGTGCAGAGGGGGGAGACAGCAGGAATCACACTGTGTTAGCACCAGTGCAATGTGAGATTATTGAGAAACCTTGTATGCAAAGTAATCAGGCTCAGTCTAAAGTAACACGTCCGTTCTCATCAAAATCGCCACCGACCCGTCTCTGCCCATTTTAATACCAAAGGATATAGCAAAAAGAACTTTATTCTCTGCTATACGAGTTGTCCAAAAAGGTGTACCCATTAAGCTACTTAAATATAAAGGACCAACAGGCTTCATTTCGGCGATATAAACATTAATTAAATTAAGGGGATATTAGATTCCACATTGTTTTTAAACCGAATAAGAAACTCAAAGATTGGAATCAGAGAGTTTCATGCCGAATATAGTATAAAAAACTATAAAAGTTGTCCAAAAAGGTGCACCCATTAAGTTACTTAAATATAAAGAGCCAACAGGCTTCATTTCGTCCATATAATATTCGCCGATATAGTATAGTATTCGCTGATACTTTTATAGTTTTTGATGCTATATTCGGCATGAAACTCTCTCATTCCAATCCTTGAGTTTCTTATTCAGTTTTAAAACAGTGTGGGATCTTCTTCTAATTATTGTGCTCTCTTCTATCGAAGGTCAGCGACCATCTTGGCGAACAAACTGCGCTCTTGTGCTAATCTGAGCAGTTGTGCACTTCCTGTCCACATCTTGATGTTGTCAAACCATGATATTCTTTTTCTTCCTCTAGTTCCTTTGCCATCAATTCTTCCTACCAAAATAGTTTGTAGAAGTTGGCATTTGCTGTTTCTCATGATGTGGCCAAGATATGATGTTTTTCGTTTCTTGATTATTTGTACAAGATATTTAGCTTTGCCAATGGATTTTAAGACATCTTCATTGGTAATTTTTTCTGTCCATGATATCTTTAGCATTCTTCTGTATCGCCACATCTCAAAGGCTTTGATTTTCTTGATGGTTGTCGCTTTCAATGTCCATGTTTCAACTCCATAGAGCAGAATAGACCACACGTAGCATTTCAGCATTCGACATCTGACTTCCATGTTTAGGTCTTTATTGCAGAATAGTGCTCTCATTTTCATGAAGGACTGCCGTGCAACTTCAATCCTTGTCTTTATATCTATTTCTGGATCCCACCGTTCATTAAGCCAGCAACCAAGATATTTATATCTTGACACTTGATCAATATTTTTCCCATTGAGTGTCAGTTTCATTGATGAGGCTGGATGTTTGCTGATGATCATGTATTTTATCTTGTTGATGTTTATATTTATTCCAATTCTTTGGCTTTCTATGTATACTCTGTCAACGAGTTTTTGGAGATCCATAATGTTATCTGCAATTAGCACGGTGTCATCTGCATATCGTAGGTTGTTAACAATCTTTCCATTTATTGTGATTCCCTCTGGACATTCTTCCAATGCTTTTTTAAAGATTACCTCTGCATATATGTTGAACAGGAGTGGTGAGAGCACGCATCCTTGTCTCACTCCTCCTTTGATGTTAATATCACTGGTGGTAATGTTGTCTAATTGAACGGTAGATGACTGATTCCAATACAGATTTGTTATTAGTCTTATGTCTTGTTCGTCTAACCTTATTTGTTGAAGGACTTCAATTAAGTTAGTGTTTCTGACTTTGTCGAATGCTTTTTCAAAATCTATGAAACACATAAAGACAGATTTCTGTTTTTCTATGCATTTTTGTATCAATATTTGGGTTCAGAAAAGGGCCTCTCTAGTACCAAAACCATTCCGAAAGGCGAATTGTGTTTCACTTAGAGTTTCTTCACTTTTTCTATAAATGCGATTCTGAATTACTTTCAAAAATATTTTTAATGTTTGGCTCATTAGACTAATAAGTCGGAAATCACCACAGGAATTCGCTTTTGGTTTCTTCAGGACAATGATAAATGTAGATTTGAGCCAATCTGATGGAAATTCATCACTTTCATATATTTTATTAAATAGTTTTTCAAGAAGTTTGATGTTATCTGGTTCTATTAATTTTAAAAATTCTGTTTGCACACCATCTGGTCCACTGGTTTTTCCTGTTTTACTTGTTCGTATAGCATTCTCTATTTCGCATTTCATGATTGCTGGTCCTTGAATGTTATCTTTTATATTTATGGGCTTCTGTTTAGTATCATTGAAAAGTTCTGTTACATATTTTATCCAAATCTGTGCTTTATTCTCTTCTTCTAGAACTATTTTTCCATTTTCGTCTCTTAGAGACACTATTTGCTTTTTCCTCAGTTTTCCGGAAATTTCGTTGATTTTCTTATACAGATTGAAATTATCATGTTTCTTCTGAAGCAGTTCAATTTCAGTACATAAATTTTTCATCCAATTTTCCTTGGCTTCTTTTATATTTTTCTTGATGATGTTATGTGTTTCTGTATACCTGGCTAGGTCTTTGTTTTTGTACATTCTTCTTGTATCAATAAGAGAAAGAATCTCATCTGTCATCCATTCCTGTTGTTTTATATTATTCACATAACCTACTTCTTCAATACTTGTTGTTACGATGGCATTCTTTAAGCTATTCCAAAGAGATTCCACACTTTTATTTTCTTCTATGTAAATCTGTTGTAATCGCAGGTTAAGCTGTGTCTTGGCACTTTTATTTATGTTCGGGTCTTTCAGTTTTTCTACATCAATTTTCATTTTCTTCTTTTGTGATTTTTTAGCTGTTTTTAATATAAGACGTACTTCTGCAACTATGGGATTGTGGTTTGATGAGATATCTGCTCCAGGATAAGTCTTTGCACTCTTTATACTACTGTGGAATCTTTTATTTATCAGTATATAATCAATTTGATTTCTGACAATGTTATGTTGGTTATCTTGAGGTGATTTCCAAGTGTACAGTCTTCGGGGTGGAAGTTTAAACCAGGTATTTGCTATTGTTAGATATTCTTCCTGACAGAACTGGACTAGGCGATCTCCTCTGTCATTTCTGGTGCCTAAGCCATGTTCGCCAACAATTTCCCCATCACCCCCTCTTCCCACTTTTGCATTGAAGTCACTCATCACTATGTTTATATCATGTTTCATGTTTATATCGCAGAAATGAAGCCTGTTGGCTATTTATATTTAAGTAACTTAATGAGTGCACCTTTTTGGACAACTCGTATAGCAGAGTATATAAGTTCTTTTCGCTATACCCTTTGGTATTAAAAATTTCGTCTAGCTACTCACTGATGAAACCTCAATAAAGGCTGAAACCGGTCTAGGTAGTGACCTCCCTACCATAATGTAATAACAGCATACATTTCCTAGGAAATGTGTTTTTACATTATGGTAAAATACCAAAGAATAGTGATCAGAACTTTCCCCACCTTTGCAACGAGTTGCCCGTGTTTCTACTACATTCTAGGACTACTTGCATTCAGCTCACGCTAGTATTCACCGATACATTTATAGTGTTTTATACTATATTCGACATGAAACTCTCTGATTCCAATCATTGAGTTGCTTATTCGGTTTTAAAACAATGTTCGATCTAATATCCCGTTAATTTAATTAATGTTGGTAGGCATGTTATTGGACGATAGTTACTTGGGTCTGCATCCTTATCTTTATCTTTCATGAAGAGAAAAGTGTGCCCAGATATCATCCAGTCTTCCACGGAGCCAGACTACAACAAATAATTAAATTGTTCTGCCATTCGATCATGTAGACTGGTTAGATGTTTTAACCAAAATCCATATAATTCGTCTTTGCCAGGTGCACTCCAGTTTTTTTAATTTTCTAGCTTGAGAACTGACCATTTCTTCAGTGATAATGACATTTTGCATTTCTTTTTGTTTCATTTCTGATTCTATTTCCTTAATCCATGAAGCATCTTTATTGTGTTCAATAGGATTATCCCAGATTGACTTCGAAAATTTGATTCATTCTTCTTTTCTGGGTGAATGATGGTTTGCATTTGTATTTCTCTGGAGAGACCAGAAGAACTGACGTTGTTTCTGTCGAAATTTCATATTTTGTACATATTGGTTAATTCTTGCTTCATATTTTTAATTTTTTGTGCAGTCGCTGTAATTCTTTGTTTTAGCTCTTCGGTAACTTCAGCAATTGTTTTATTAGCCAAATTATAGCGCCTCCGTAGCGCAATTGGAAGAACGACGGTACATTGCGCCCTTCGATTGGAATAGGCCTAAGTTCGATTCTCGTCGCGACGGGAGGAATCTTTATCTGGTCGATTTCAATCGAAGGTGAGTTAGCCGATCTCATATGGAGGTAGCAGGGTTTTTTCTCCCGGAAACTCGGGTTTTTCATCCCGCATACATACAAATCGGCCCATCAGAACACACGCAATTTACAGACAAAAATTACTAGTTGTGGTGGTGTTGGAAGTGGGCGGTAGATGGCGTTGATGGAGATGATTCGTAGTAGAGGTTAGGTGTAGAGAGAATTGTAGATGTCCTCCCACGATGAGTCTTCGGACTCCTTGGAGGTATCAGGAATAATAATAATAATAATAATAATAATATATGTGTTAATCAGTTTGTTTTTGATGTAATTATTTTTCAACCGTCCTTCTTTAAAACTCTTTTAGTTGCTTAGATCAGCTTGAAGCCTGTTAACCTTTCGTTCTAACCGGATTTTCCATGGTGCAGATTGTTTCATCCTCGGCTTTTGCTCTTTCGTCTTTCGGTTTGCAACCAAGCTTCACTGAAATGATATAGGCTGTGCTGTATAGAAGCTGATTTGTTTCCTTTATACTGTTGGTTGTGATGGTTTCAATTACAGCATTTGCGTGTAAGAGGAGCTGTTTTAGCTTAGATTGTTGTAAAGCTTTTAATGGTGGTAGGTATTATACGGTCATTTATGGAGTTCATGTGTTCCAATATCCCTCACTTCATTTTACTACTGCCCTTCTGTCAAAACATTCTGAGGTATGTCGTCAGCTTGATGATTACTGGGTTGATTTCCAAAGTTTGATATGGCTACTTCCTGAAGATTTTCTGTTACTGGAGTTGTTGGTTTATTATGTAACTCTTGCAGCTCAAATTCAGTCAATATTTTGTTAAGGAAAATGAAATTCTTTTGGTCCAGAAATCTTTGTTCTGTTATTGCAGATTCTGGGAATTTTTGTTTCCAAATTAAATGCATACGCTTCCTGAAACCTCTTTTTTCTTGTGTTCATCTGTAAAAACATTTCATAATGTCTCTGTTTTCTTCTACAGTCCATTTTTTACGTTTGGTTTCTTCCAGTAGCTTTTCAGCTTCCTGCCCTGATTGCCCAGCAAGGAGAGCTGGGTCCTGTAGCCCACTTGTCGCCTAATGCCCAGGATCCCCATCATCATTATTATTATTATTATTATTATTATTATTATTATTATTATTATTTTGACGGTGTCTCTATGGAGTCAAAAGACTCATCGCGGGAGACTCGACATTGACACACTAACCATTATTCACACAATACCATGATACTTCTTAAATTCATTCACAGTTGAAGCATTCACAACCACCTCTGGCAAAGCATTCCACCCATTCACAACCATCCAAGTAAAAAATCTAGCCCTAACACCTTTGTTAACCACACTCTTACACAATCTCCAGAGATGGCCCCTCGTTCTCTCCCTTCCTGCGCCTTAAAAATATCATCAGTATCAATCCTATAATATCCCTTTAACAATTCAAATACCTCTAGAAATACAATTTTATTAATACAGACCAGTTTACAATAAAACTTATATTAAAACCTATCAGTTTCGCCACCAAACTGTCTTGCTTTTTTCAAGGCGTTTAGGGAGATATGAAAACTAGTAAATGCAAATTGAAAGGAACATAAAAAACGTTGTAAACCAAATAGTAGCTAAGGTTTATAATATTTTATAATATTAGTAATATAAGTTTTATTGTAAACTGGTCTGTATCAATAAAATTGCATTTCTTTTATAAAACGACCAAATATGTATAATTTAAATTTAAATACCTCTATCATATCTCCTCTCCTACGTCTATCAGCTAGTTTTTGGAGCCAGCAGATCATCAATCTATCCTCATAGGGAACATCCCACAGACCTGCAACAATCTTTGTAACCCACCATTGAATCCTCTCCACCACTTCTGCATCACCAAGAAATCCTGGCGACCAGATCTGTGCACAGTAGTCCAAATGCGGCCTTATTAATGCCTTATAGAGTTGAACAATAACCTCCCTATCCCTGCTTGTTAGTGTGTTCCTCAACAACCATCTAATTTGATCTGATGTTTTGGCAATCTTTGCAATGTGCCCTTTAAACTTAAGTTCTCTGCCCACAATAACTCTCAAGTCTCTTGTCTCATCAACTTCTTGCAGTTCAGTTCCGTTAATATAGTAAACAGCATGCGATGTCATCCTCCCAAAGTTCTCTTTAGAATTAATGTTTAGAGGAATCAGTGCTGGGAAAAAGAATAGAAATTATAATGAATCACCTTGGGAAATTATTCTCTCGATATTCATTGTACTCAGATGGACTATTAAATAAGTTCACGATTAAATAAGTTTTTGGAATTTTCTCATGTTTTTATCATCCACAAATTTCTACATATTTATTAATTCAAGTATGTCGCAATTAGTGGATTGTTTTCTGGAAATCAATCCATGACATATATATAAGTTGGATTTTCATCTTTTTGAAAATTTCCAAATCATTTTGTCTATTTACAATTGGTCTAAATTGTTAATAACTTATATATTTTTGGCAGGCAATTTTTTCGCAATCATCACCCAGCTGAACACATTGGCGATTATCCAAGTCCAGTGTATTATTCGAATGAACGGCCTGTTAATTGAATAGAGAATCAGCGCTTTGTTCTTTCAAAATCAGAACTGCCTGTCCAGTTTTCATCACTTTATAGTTGATTCTGTTTGCAATTTGTTGTGATATTTTTGAGTCAGTCGAACATGAGTATTGTGCAAATATTTGAACACAAAACCATGCATTCATTTTTTTCCTGGTTCAGTAGAGTTCTTCAATTTCGTTGTTTGCCTTTGATCTGAATCTTGATCACTTTTTTCAACATTTGATATGGAATGTTTTGCTGTATTGACTGATTCTGCTTTCATAACGAATGTTTTTTACACACTGTTCTTCTGAACGTTTTTCAGATCACAACATTTTTCATGTTGTACCTCTGAAGTACGAACAATATAATATAGCAAATGCTTATATTCCTAAGCTACAACGTAAAGCATATTTTCATATTGTTCGTTCAACTTTTATTGAAGTCCCATTATGTCAGCGCAGTATGTATTCCTGTTTTTAATCTTTACTTTATTTCCTTCGGGTAGGAAAAAATGTCTTTGCATTTTAATTTTTTTTTGTACTGCATTTATTAATTCATGCCACAGTGGGTTTAAAATTCCTGTCGTAATTTGTTATTCCTTTTTTTAGAGCTTCCGTAGCTCAGTCGGTATAGACGAAGCCCTTTGGTCGGAAAGACCTGGTTTGATTCCTGCCCATGAGTTGAAGAACCTTTATCTGGGCTCTTTCACTAAAGGCGAGTTAGCCAGTCTCATACGGAGATAGAGGGGTATTTCACCCAGATAGTTGGTTTTTTCGTCCCTCAGCACAGGCAAACCGACCCGTGAATACACACGGATCTACAGTCATAAAACACATACTTAATCCCTCACTACGATGACTCAACCAGTCCTAAGGGGTGATCGAGGACAGGGGAAACCTTGCACGAATAAATAAATAAATTATTTTTTTAAGTTCGATTTCTCTTATAATTTATTATTCCTTTATGTCTTCGGTTTATGGTTTTACATTTACGAACGATGTCTCATCAAATTTATGTTCCAAAAATTTTAAAGTTATCAGAACAAGAACACGCAGATATTCTCCAAGGTATGTTTGAAAAGAAATCATTTATATTTGATATTTTAATATATATGTCTAAATATATATCATTTATGTTTTAGTTTTTATTCATATAAATCACTGGAAAAGCCAATATTTCTATATGGAAATGCCCCCTAAGAATATAAGCATTTGCTATATTATATTCATTTTTTTTTCTAGTACTGTTGTGCGTTTTTCTTTAAATTGCTGACGTCTGCAGGAAATTTGATTATTTTTGATTCTAAACGTGATTTCAATTTGAGTGAGACTCTTTCTGGTTTATTGAGCGCTATGTCGTATATTCAAGTTCTTTTGTAAGTACAATCTGTACTGTATATTCAGCTGATTTGTTTCTCCAACTGTATTTATAACAAGTTGATGTTAATATTGCAGCTGGATCTTCTATTTGTCATTGTTTCAATGTTGGTAATATCGCTATCTTCCTGTACTGTTCTGCATTTTTTCAACAATCATACGTCTCAGAGTTTTTTTATGTAGCATTTATGTGGCCTGTTGCTTATTACTTGGATTATCTATATTCAAGAAGTTCACTTGAACTGTTTCTCTCATTGGCTTTTTTTCCTTTTTTTTTCTTTTTTCGCTCCCTGAATTTTCTTACTGGGATTCTGTGACAACCTGTCTTTGCAACTGTTCAACGCCACTGAGAAATTTGCTTCTTAAAATATATTTTCGTTTCCCCATCAACCATTACCCAATGACGCTGGTATTAGGAAAGTTTTGTCTCCAAATTTAAAACATTCGCCTTTTTATCCCCTTGATTCTGGATTTGATTCATAATAAACTTGCATAATCATCTTGTTTTCAGGAAAAGTCCATTTATTTCACTTGGATTATTGTTCCAGTTCTTTGCACAGCAATGGTCACGTTTGGTGAGTGTAGTGGGTCGTCCACTGTGGGTTTCAGGTAGTCAACAGCAATTGCAGTTTACTCCTTGAGCTTCCATCTCAGTATAGTATCATTGATTATTGACCTGGGATGATCCAATTTGTCAACAATTTGCCGAACAGATAGGCCTTCAACACGGCATTCTATCATAAAGCCTCTTTCAAACTCTACCGGCTTCCATGCCGCAGCGATTTCGTCAGAACACAGCTACAGTGACCTAGGCCATCACATTCCTCCGATTGATACCAGCTACAAACACGTGACTCGTTACATGGTACGATGCACCTTGTACATGGCGGTGTCAGTTGACTTCTGTTGAAGCATTGTACTCTCCATCTTCCATCATAATCTATATTTCGTAATCCAAATATAATGTTTATTGCTCATATTTGCAGCATTTTCACAGCTGCTTTATCCTCTTATAATGGAAAAAAGTAAACCTGTACAGAATTCACCGGGTACGGTCTTATCAAGGGCTTATAAAGTGGAAAAATAACTTCCGTATCCTTATTTCAATGTCCGTTTCAACATCACAATTATCCTCTGAGATGTATTTGTAATTTTATCATTGTGTCTGTCCCTTGAACTTTAAATTCCTGTCCACCATAACTCCAAGATCCATTAAATCATCAGTTTATCAAAGCATAATCCCTCCCCCATGCAATATGTCACTGGATAACATATGGCACCAAGGAGCATGCATCTTTCACTCACTAACTTTGATTTGATAGCATTGCATTTGACTACACTTCCAATCTATTCAAATCATTTTGCAAGTGCTTTATGTTCGTAACATCGGTAATTTCCCTGTCTATCTCTGCATCAATAGCAACAACTGAAAATTTACTCTCAGGTTCTTTCCAATATCATTAATATGTAGACTGCACAACAATGGTCTAAAAACTGATCCTTGGGATATGCCAAAGGTCATCTTAAATCTGGTATTTTTTACATTTACCATATATAAATTTACCATCCACTTATCCAAGTCAGGAGATTCTATTCCAATCGTTTCCCAATTCAATCTACAGTGTCATGGTATATCTATTCCTATATCCAACTAAGCCGTAAATTATAATTTACTGCTCAGTTATAAATTATAAAATATAAGCAAATTGCTAAAACATGACCTCCCCTTACTAAACCCATGCTGTTCCTTTCATCGTGCAACTTGTGTGTCCACCCATTTTTGTATGCGAATTCCATTAATCTTCCCTAAACTATTCACCATTACTCTAAATATTCTATTGGGTAGTTTGACACATCAGTTTTTGCACCACTCTTCTTCAACTGGAAAGTCGCTTATTCTTTCCATTTCCATGTGGATCTTTCCTGATGTGGACTCAATTTATACAAACGTGTCAAGTGTGTAGCCAATTTGGCCAAATATTCTTCATTGTATGAGCTGATGTTCTATCTATCACTATTGCCTACATAAATAAAATAAATATAAATCCTCTAAAATTATATAAATATATAAACTATAAAGCGTTAGAGAAATTTCTTAATTATCCCCCATGGGCCTTCTTTTTAGGAAATAGAAACTTTGTTTTTAGCTGTAACTAATTGTTGATAGACACATTGCAACAACACCTCCCTTTGCCTTCACTAATAGCAGATGCTATTAAGATTTAATATTGTTCATATTGTAACATTCGCCTCTGTAGTATAATTGGAAGAACGACGGTTCATTGCGCCCTTCGATTGGAAAAGGCCTCATTTCGATTCTCGTCGTTACGAGAGGAATCTTTATAGGGATATTTTTCATTTCTATGTGAGTTCATCTATCTCATAGGGCAGTGGAAGGGAAAACTCAGGGTTTTTATTCCTCGTACAGGCAAATCTGCCTTCAGTACACAAGCAATTTACAGACAAAAAATACCTTTGGTGTTGATGGGCTGTAGATCAAGTTGATGGTAGTTCTGATAATTAAGTAGTAGAGAAACAGATAGATGTGTGTAGCGGAGTGGAATAGAGTGCCCTCATGAGTGCGATGAGTTCTTGGACTTCTCGGGGTACGCCGCAGGTCATCTTAAATCTGGTATTTTCAAATCTTGGAGGTGTCACCTAATAATAATAATAATAATTTCTGCCATCACCATCATCAATAATTTCTTTATATGTACATTAAAGGAGTGTTTATCAAGATTTATTATACATATGCATAATTAAGTTTACATTATTGTTGATCTCCTATCAACAATTTTCCTCCAAATCAATCAATTACTAGCGAGTTTTCCAATCTTGTCATATCTAACATTTCTTGCTTCTAAGGCACTTCTGACCGAATCAATCCATCGAGATATTGGTCTTCCTCTGAGTCTCTTTGCTGCGCTTGACTTTGATAGCAAAACAAAACATGTTTTGCTAATCTTTCCTCATCCATTCTATTTATACAACCATACATTATCTTTGCTGACACATTCTTGAATGCTAATAATGTCAAGTTCCTTTCTAATATCTTAATTTTAATATTCTGTTATTGATAGCATCAGTTCATTCCCCTAATATTTCTCAGAACACTCATATTTGTGATCAATAATCTTTGATTAAGTGCTTTGTTTCCAACCCAACTTTATTTTTGCCATCTCGTGGTCTCTAATCCTAACACCATACTTAAATAAAAATATTTACGCTGCATTTCTATGAAATAGTATGTGTTCTCCAGTCGATTTTCTATTGTTGTTGGGTTAAAAGGTCAGGTATCCTGGAGAAATAACTCACTTGGGTTTGCGAAATATCGATCTACTTGGGAAGTAACTGAAAACAGGCCTAGAAAATGGCTCCCTAATCAGTGGCTTGAATCGAACTTATAACTTTCCTTCTTTGGCAGTATTTTGCTATCAGAAATAAACTATTTTCTCAATGCTATGCCGCTACATACAGAGAGACACATATGCATAATTAAATTACATATATGCATATGTATTAAATTCTAAAAGAAACGTATATATATATATATATATAGAAAGTTTTTTACCTTGGGTATAATATATGTTAAAGATACCAAGCTATTTTAAATATAAACCTTGTTTTTTACTCAATTTCCCAAGTAAGCAAACAGACAACGGCTGAGTTGTCTGTTTGCTTACTTGGGAAATAACAAGTACTTGTAAAATAGCATGTTTTCGCCTGCAAGTGTTGCATGTAGTGCAAGTCAAATTACCTTGACCTGCATGTAGTGCAAGTCAAGTTGCCTTGACCTGCATGTAGTGCAAGTCAAGGCAACTTGTTGTAAAGGTAGAATAATCTCTGATCAATATTCTTAATATTTACCCTTAATGCAAAGCACATCTCCCGGAGGAGATGTATGATGCTATGTATTAAAGGCAAGGGGCCACTACCCGGACCACTTTCGTCAGTGGGAGCCAAGCTAAGAAATACTAAGTTTTAAGTAATACAGAGCTTATAAATATTTTACCAAAACAAGTTACCATAAGGTGCTTTGACCTTAAATCTCAGGATGAGAGATAGATGTAGAAAGTTTTTTACCTTGGGTATAATATATGTTAAAGATACCAAGCTATTTTAAATATAAACCTGATTTTTTACTCCATTTCCCAACAGGTAAGCAAACAGATAAATCAGTCACACACACACACACACACACACACACACACACACACACACACACACACACACACACACACACACACACACACACACACACACACACACACACACACACACACACACACACACACACACACACACACACACACACACACACACATTAGAATTAATCTCGCTAAAGCAATTTATTCGCTTATAGGGAGTAGTTGAGACCTTTTAATCCTATCTAGCTTTAGGAGACTGAGTGGGCAGTTCAATCTCCACCGGTGATAGCTGGCCCATGACTGTCACTAATTATAGGCAGTAACCGATGAATAGACCGGCATACAAGTGCTACCATCTCCAGGTATCTAATCTTAACAGGATGTGTTACTGTGTGAAATAATATGGGTTATATGGTCCATATTTGTTTTGTTTACAGGACGAAAAACCAGAGCTTTCGAATAAAAAAAAACCTGCTTGCTCCATTTCAGAGATCGACTAATATGGGTATCGGTCGAAGAAAGGCCTATAGAAATTCCTCCACTCTGTGACTAGATTTGAACTATAAGTCCATCAACAGCGACCTAGTGCAGAGGTTGCAAGCGCCAAGTCCACTGAAGTACACACGTTTTAATGAATTTTTTATTATTATGAAAGTACTGTAATTCTGACCTTTAAAAATTCAAGGAAATACTTTGATTTCTTAACTTCTGTTCATTTACAGAGATTTTTCATGCTTTTCTGATTTCGGATGATTATTTACTCACTTATTTGTTTATTTTATAAACTTCAGAAAGAAAGTTGGAAGGTTTTTCCCCCATTTGGTTAGACTATAATAATTTTATTTTAACCCTTTATCCAAGTGTAAGACAAACAAGGTTTGTGCCTGAAGTATCTTCAGGACTGAGGCAACTCGTGGTAAAGGTGGGCTAAGCTCTCATCGCTTGTCTTACTATCTCCCATAATGCAAAGCACATCTCTTTCCGAACTTGTATAATGCTATGCATTAAGGAAAGGGCCACTACCGAGACCGGTTTTTCGACGTTTTTTGAGGTCTTGTCAGTGAGTGAAAAAAAAAAAAACTTCCAACATCTTTCTCTAAATCCAGAGTAATTTAATAATTAGGTGAGACACCATTTGGCAAATCATATAGGTAAATATGACTTCTCCATTATTACACCTTAGTATCAATACCTCTGGGTCTGGCTCCCACTGACGCCCCGTACATAAGCACTGCAACACTGCAGCACCCCGAAGGAAAAAATGAAACAATTAAATTTTGTTTGTGTTTATAAATAATAACAATGCTTACAACATTATATAAATGCAGTACAACATGTTAAAGGTTACAGCTTATGTTTTGACATTGATTGAATAATTAATAATTGGAATTGTTCGATTAACGCTTTAGATTACCAAACAAATTCACTGCGATCTAACGCCGATATTTGTTTGCGCTTGTCGTTGCACGTTACGCCATTCCCAACTGTAACTGCTCAAACGGTAGTATATTTTTAGTATCCTTAGGCGCCTTATTTCTGTGAGATTCTTCTTCTTTTCAGCCATTTTCTGTCCACTGCTGGACGAAGGCTTCCTCCAGTTCTTCCACCTTTCTCTGTTCTTGGCAATGGTTGACCAACTTTCCCCAATAAACTCTGACAGTTCATCACTCCACCTTCTTTTAGGACGTCCTCGGCTTCGTTTCCCTTCTTTAGGAATCCAGTTCGTAAGTATGGTGGTCCATCGCTCATCTTCTCTTCTGGATAAATGTCCAGCCCATTTTAGTCGCTTGTGGTGAACAATGATGTCAGTGATGCGAGTCTGGCTTCTTATCCAGGTGTTTCGCTTCTTATCTTTTAATGTGATGCCTAGCATCAACCTCTCCATTTTTCTTTGAGTTAATTTATTTGCCAGTGCTTTTGTTAGCTACCAAGTTTCGCAACCATATGAGATGACTAGAAGTATACACTGGTTAAATGTCTTCGTTTTTAAATAGAGTGGGACATTATAGTTTTGAAAAATATTTTTTAATTTTCTGAATGCACTCCAGACAAGTTGAACTCTCCTATTTATTTTCTTTTGGATTCCACAGTTTGGGTCAATGAGATGACCTAGGTATGTATATGAAGAGACTCTTTCCAAAAAATTGTTTTCTATTATTATGTTTTTTGGTGTTACTAAACGATTAAACATGATTTTAGTTTTTTCTCTGTTTATCTTCAGACCGACTTTTCTACTTTCATGATATAGGTCTTCTATCATTATATTAAGATCTCCTGGAGTGTTTGCAAAAATTATGATATCAGCTGCATATCTTAGATGTGTTAAGTTTCTGTTATTAATTTTTATACCAAGGTTTGTCCAGTTTATATTATTAAATATTTCTTGAAGGACTGCTGTAAGGATTTTGGGTGATAGAGAGTCTCCTGGACGGACGCCTTTTTCAATTGATATTTTATTGCTACTCGTGTGAAGTTGGATTGTTGCTGTTGCAGTGAGGTATATTGCCTGGAGGAGGTACATATATTCTCCACGAGCTCCCTGATTCTGGAGTGCATTGATTATTGCGTTAGTTTTGATGGAATCAAATGCTTTTTCATAATCAATGAAGGCTAAACAGAGAGGCAATTGGTTTTCTTCTGCTTTTTCTATTATTTGTTTTACTGCATGAATATGTTCAGCTGTGTTGAAGCCTTTACGGAATCCTGCTTGTTCTACTGGTTGATTTGAGCCTAGAAGAGGTGATAACCTGTTTGTTATCACTTTTGTGAGAATTTTGTACAGATTAGAGAGAATACTAATTGGTCTATAGTTCATTACTTCTTCTTTGTTCCCTTTTTTAAATAACAGTATCAGAGTAGCATTTTTCCAATTTTCCGGTATCTGCCCCTCTTCTAGGCAAAAATTTAGTAAGTTTGTGACGTGGTGAATTATATTCTTTCCTTCCCATTTAATTAATTCTATGTGAATTAGGTCTTGACCAGGACATTTTCAATTTTTCATTTGTTTTAATGCTTGCTTTATTTCATCTGAAGTAAATGGGGGGGGGATGAATTCCATATGCGATGGAGAGGAGTTATTTATATTTGATTTATCTGTTGAAGGATCACTATAGAGTTCTTTATAAAATTCTTCTAGCCTGCGTAGGATTTGTTATTGGTTCCTTATGGAAGTTCCATTCTTATCTTTTATTGCAGTTATTTGACTTTTGCCAATTGATAAATATTTTCTTAGTATTTTCATATTTTTATTGTTTTCGATTGTTTCTTTTATTTTTTTAGTGTTATAAGATCTTATTCCATTTCTCATCTTTTTCCTTACTGTTTTGCATAGTTCTGCATATTCCATTTTAGAAATTAAGTTTTTGTCTTGTTTCATATTTCGTCTGTTTTTTAGTAGTTGTAGGGTTTCCTCTGAAAGCTTATGGTCTTTTTACATAGATGATAATCCGAAAGGGTATTTTACCGGCGAATTTGTTAATTAAGAGGGAGAAGTTAAATCCCATTTTACTGGGTAGTGACCTATTCTCATAATGTAAAACAATATATTTACATCTCTTAGGAGCTGGGTTTTACATTATGAAAGAATATTAAAGTTAGTGAGGAACTTGCTCCACCTTTGCATGGAGTTGCCCTGGTGTTGTACTATCCAAGTGATCATTTACACTTGGTTCCGCCGATAGTTTTTTCGGCATTGAAACTCTACGGATGTCGACGGATTTCGACCCGAGTTTCGTACCCGGCTATAAAATAAAACGGGATTTAATATCTCCCTCTTAATTTATGGTCTTTTTGTTGTTTGTTGTTTTTGAATTCGTTGGCTGTTGAGATGATTATTTCCGTTAGGTTTTTTTTTTGCTTATTTTATGTATGTCTTATTCTTCAAATATATATTTATTAAGTCTAGTTTTTGATTGAATTTTTCTTCGTAATCCTTCTTGTTTTCGATAGGGTTTAAGTTAAAACTTCTTGATTTTTTGTTGTTTAGCCATTTTATTCTTTCCAATTTGGGGTTTATTTTAATTTTGGCTATGACCAGTCTGTGATCACTTCCTGTTTTTGCTTGATTTAGTACTGAAGTATCTTGAACTATTTCTTTATTATTACACAGTATATAATCTATTTCTTTATTATTACACTGTATATAATCTATTTCATTTTTTATTTCTCTGTTTGGACATCTCCATGTCCATTTTCTTTTGAGGGCTTTCTTAAAAAATGTATTCATAACATGAAGTTTGTTACTGATAGAGAATTCTGTAAGAGCCATTCCTGAGTTGCTGCTTGTACCATATATGTATGGTTCCTATTGCATCTATTTGGTGAATGGGATGACCTATTTTGGCATTAAAATCGCCCATTACTACAGTAAAGTTTTGATTGCTATTTCTTTTTTTTTTTATCTAGAGTGTGCTGCAGTGAGTCATAAAATGCATCTATCTCTTCATCAGTGTGGGATGAGGTGGGAGCATATGAAACGGTGCGTGTGCATGGTGAACTATTTTTTTATAAATCTTATTTTATTTTTGTTAAAATAACATATAATTATTTATTTATTATAGATACAAGGCTGAATTATGACGAGTGTCACTGTTGAAAATATGAAAAGAATAATATTTTTTCAATTATCGTTACACGAAACAAATGCATTGCGATCTAACACCTATATTCGTTAGCACTTGTCATTGCTATTGATAGGAAAGCTTTATTATTGGTGTTTGTTCGTGGTGAGGATGAAATATTTTTAATAAAGTAACTTTTAATATGTAAATTTATTTATTAATAAATTCGTTACTGATTAGGAAATTTTTTTTTTTTTTTTTTTGTATATGCTTCACCCCCACTTAAAATTTTCACTGGCCGCCACTGGACGAGACTCCAATAAAGGTCGAAACCGGTCTTGGTATTGTCCCTTCCCTTAATGCATAGTATTATACATGTTCACAAGGAGATGTGCTTTGCATTATGGGAGATACTAAGACAAGTGATGAGAGAGCTTAGACCGCCTTTACCACGAGTTGCCTCATTTCTGAAGATACTTCAGGACCAAACTTTGTTTGCTTACACTTTGATGAAGGATTAAACTAAATTTATTTCAGAAAGAAAGATTTCTGGTCTGCGTTGGAAATGTCATCTCTCACAACTCCCGATGTCGTTTCATAGGGGGCGTGTTGTCGTCATATACTGAAGTATGTGTGGCTTACCCGCAAAGACTCGATATCGCTATAAACATACTAAAAATAGGGTTATGACATGTATTAGAGTTTGTTGCTGTTTTTCTTATTGGAGTGGAGTGGACATATTTGTTTTGAATAAATAAATAGAGTAAATATAGTAGTGTAGGCGTTAGTAGAGGATAAATAGTAATTATATTATATCAAGGTTTTCGAAGAATAAAAGAATAACTATAAATACCACGTGATGTTTGACTTCAGTGGTCTTGATAATTTGACAACTGCTTGAAACAGCTGAGCTTACCATCCACTTCTGTTGGACAAAGCAAATTTATTATGTTTATAATATAGTAAATCTAAAATTTGCAGATACAGTTAACGTCATTATGGGATATTGTGTTTTGTTCTACGGTGAGTTTTTTTTTTTTTTTTAGATATATTAAGTAATTGACAAAATAGTTTTAAAGATTCGATAGTATTGAAGGTACACGTTGATGGTGTTATATTTTAAAGTAATAATAATAAAATGAAAAAGAAGGAAGAATTTTTGTAATTGATATTAGTATTCGCCTTTCTTTTCGTCGCTAATTCGAATTTCGAGCATATTTTGATGTTACTTCAGCCATAGGCATTGCTACAGTTTTGCGAATATTACTTCAGGAATGCCTTCAGTTTCAAATAGTTTGACATATCAGATGAAGGCATAACATACACAGATTAGCTTATAAAACGTACTTAGCGTGTGGGGATGGAAGAATGCGCAATTAAAAATCAGCCGTATCTAGGTTAATAGAAGTACTAGTTTTACAAATAGTCGGGTAGAATACCTCACTTTCTAGTGCTCACGCTAACTTATCCACATAATTTTACGATTATGTTAACCTTGATTCCAGAAATGTTAATTTCATCCTCCTCTTCAAAGTCATTTGTGTTGTCTATGTGGTTTATGTTATTAAAATCATATGCGATATTCAGGTCATGTATAAATGCAAACTATAGTGTACATACGAGTACATTCCGTTACGAGTATTATCAAGCCAATCGAGAATTGGGTCCATTTAACCTTTAAGCGCGGTGATGCATGTGAAAGACATTTTGAATAGAGGTAGTTCATCTGAAGTTTTTTCCCGTTTCTTTTCTTTGAATGAGTTAGGTTAAAAGATAATATACTATGCTGTTAACTGAGCGTGTGACGTAAAAACCATTTAAAATTTTGAATGTGTGGTTTGGATTAGCTGACACCGATTGCAGGTGCTATAAAATAGTTCTTGGTTTGATTTATAGAACAGCATTCAATGGTGCGAGAGACAAATAATGAATTGATGACATTCGCAATTTTCATCAAATGTTTTAATGAAAACATTCCTGTAGGTCTCCAGCGCTGAGCAAGCTAATCGGACGTACTCTGTTGCTGATGACATTAAATTTCGGTTAATGTTAACCTCTGGAGTACTTTTCTACACAAGAGGTGTAGTTTCTTCTTACACACAAAAAAAAGTACATACTGATATTTAAAAGAAAGAAAGGATGTTATTATTATTATGTGACACCTCCAGGGAGTCCAAAGACTCATCGAAGGAGAGTGTGGCAACAGCATCGAGCGATTGAGTCCCTTCCAACTACTAACCGCGCTCAAACTTGCTTAAACTTCTGCGTGGGCCATTAGTAGCAGAGGCTCTACTACTCGACCAAACTTTGATATGTTTATAATAAAAATGTGAATGAAAGGATTGATTTTCATCATCTTGTGTTTACTTGTATACCAGAATTTATTCATTAAGCTAATAGTCTCGTCACTGGCTTAAACGTCAGGTTAGTATGTTGAGAGCTTAGAAGCCTATGGGAATGTTTTTATTGAAATATTTGCTGAAGCTAGCAGCCATTTCATTTTATTTATTTTTGTTAATGCATTTGGTTTAATTTACACTGGTTTCGGTGAACAAAAGTATGCTACACTTTTGCTACAGTAGATCATGAATGGAGTAATGCACAGGTGGATCCATAGAAGAGTAATTTAGCTAAGTATCTATGAAGCTTATTCCAAAATCATTTTTATTTTTAGACATCTTTACAACTATTATGTGGTATTACTTCAGCATTGCATGGTGAAACCTCCTCCCCTCCTCCCCCAAACATGAATGCTAAATCTCATTGAATTACTGCAAATTCTTGGTATTGACTATGGGTTGCATTGTTAGATTCTTCTGTGTGATTATCATATATACTCTTTTAGAAACCTTTAGACAATGGTCCTTTTCACAACACAAAGATATTGAAAAAGAAAATAAATGTGCATAATATAGTGCATCATTTGCTTAGGTGAGACTGAGACTAGGCAGACAAAGTTAACTTCATCTTTCAAACTCATTTTTTACTCTCTAGTAAAAAGAGGGAAAAGCATTTGCCCTTGCAATTTTCCACACCGTCTTGATATTTTTAAGTTGGATCTCAAAAGGGACGTGTCGATGTCTCTTTTGGGATTCAGCTGTCAGTTTTTCCACAAGCTGTAACATTCATGGTTTGTTTACTTGTTGTGGGATCTCCTTTACAAACCTTCAAGTACCAAATAGATACTCTAATGATCATACACTATTTTAAGGTTTATAAGATAATTCTGAAGTTGAAAATATTTTATAGCAGAAATATATATCATTTATGTAAATACATCAGTCTAAAAATGAGAACAAAAGTACACATTTGAGTTAATAAAAATATGAATATCTTACATAAACTAATTATCAGCATGAAACTTATTAATAGTTAATTATATTAACTGTTAGTCAGGGATTAACAAATATCTTTGCAACAAATACCTGTTTTGCCAACCTTTTTCTCTCCCATTCTAAGTGACCATATTACCTGAGATTAGCATGGCTCATGCATTTTTGAATGCCAATAACATCATGTTCATTGTTAATATCTTCATTTGCAATGTGATTCAGCTATTGGTACCATCTGCTAACTTCTGTTTATTTTTAACTTGACTCTCAGATCCCAATCAGTGAAATCAAACCGAGATCACAAATTAAAATTGGTTGGAACTCTTAAATATTGATCCCATAACAAGAAGTTGAAGACTATAGAAGTATATCAGTTCCATGTGTGGGAGCGCAGGTGAGTGTTGAGAAAGAAGTTGATAGACATTTTTCTTGAAGCGTTGCAGATTGTTTGGAAAAACTTCATGAGGAAGACTATTCCAGAAGACAGAGGTTGATGGAATAAAAGATGAAAGAGAGAAGCAGGTTTAGTGCATTTGCAGTTGCACTGTAAAGGGATGTTGGGAAGCTGTGCTATCAAAGTGAAACATTACATCTGAAAGATAGAGGTTGAAGTGAGTTTGTAAGAGAGGGACGAACTATGAACTGAAATGCGTTCCTCTTGACAGCATTGAGAATTTTTAGAAAGGTTTTAGATTTGCACTTGAAATGTGAGCAGGATTCTAAGGGGAAAATTGTGAATTTGGAAAGTCAGTAACTGGAATGATGTGTTTGTCAGGAGAGGCTGGAAGTAAATGTTAGTCCAAGCAGAGAGATCTGATTCTGTCTAGTGATTTTTGTATTACTGAGGGTAAGGGTAGGTGAGCTGAGATCCCTGGTAGCATTGAAGGTTACCAGATTGTCCTCGTCTCATCGAAGGTTGAAGATGAAGCTTGGGATGTCTAAGTTCACTGCATAGTTTGTTAATTGAGCAGGATAAATAGAGAATATTATCGCCAGCAAGGTTGTGAATAGATCAGTGGCAATTGAGAGTAGGTCATTTATGTACATGAGAAAGAGAGTGAATGATAGAGTAGAGCCTTTCTCTCTGATTGTTCAGTGTGTGTCATGATGGATCGCTCCCTCTCTCTTTGAGCTTCGCCACCTAATTGTTAGTGAAGCATGAAGAGAGTAGTCATTCAGCATGACATGCAGTGAATGATCAGAGAGAAAGCTGGCTATCTAGTAATACAGAATGGTAGGTAGACCAGAGGATACCAGTTTGTTTAGCAGCAGGCCTCAATGCCAGACATGATCAAAAGCTTTGGAAATGTTGAGTGACAGCACATTTCTCCAAACCTTTCCATTGGTGGATAATCAGAATGACTGGAATGACTTTTTACAAGTGGCTCCTGAAGCTGTGACCAAATTTAGATCTGAAATTATGATGATATATATGGTTTTTCTTATTATAACATTAAGACTTTTTTACTTTTAACTTTTATTTTAACTTATATTTATTTTAATTTTTCACTTCCTTGGATTAGATCTATGTTCACCTTCAAAGTTTTTAACTTAAAATCTTTTTAATTCTTCAATCCTTTTATATAATGACATCATGATTCTATTTTTTAACATCATGTTTTTGCCATGAGCTATGTATGGTGGATAATGTAGGCTAAACATGAGCTGTGGAGACTTTGAATGGCAGAATCCATACTGGTGGTTGCTGATTAACTTGGCAGAACTCGGGTAGTGGAGAAGTTGATTATTTGTGATTTTCTTCATTAATTTGGAGAGGAGCGAGTATTGTGATTGGCTTGTAATTTGACGGTAGACTGCTGTCTCCCCTTTTTTGAAATAGGCTGGATATATGATTGCTTCGAATCATTGGGATAAGTATCAGCTAAGTATAAAAAAAAAAGATACAGAACAGGTTATCTCTGTAGTACAATGTTTGAGTACAATTTGAGAGATTCATCAGGACCAGAAGACTTTTTTTAGTATTCAAGTTTAGTATTCTTCTGATGTCTTTTTTGCTGAAAATCCACAGAAGGCATATAGTGCTCAGATTCTGGTATGGTATGGTATGTTTCGAGGTAATTTGCCTTGGTCATTTATGCAGGACATGGAAGAAAAGAGTGATGTCAGGAGGTCAACTTTATCTTTTGGTTCTATAACATTGATCTCATGTAGATGAGAGAGAGAAAGCTGAAAGTGCTGCTAAGCAGAATTTGTATCTAATGACCTTAGGGTCCAGTAGGCATGACATCTCTTTGGACAGGAGGCAGGTTTTCGGTAGCTAGCTTTCGTGATGTCAGATTCAAATATGCTGATGACTTGTTTGCTATGTGCAGTTGAACATAGACTGAATACAGCAGGGTTCTTGATTCAAGCATAAGTTGTAAGTTTTTTTTTTTTTTTTTTTCTCTCCCAACTGCTTTATTACACTTTCTGTTGAATCTGGGCTTGGAAAGTAGATGAAAATTTTTGCTAGAATAAGGAATGAAAGCTTTCATGTCAGCAAAGGATAATTTTTATGACTCATTTTCAGTAAGTTTGGGTCAGAGGAGCAGAAGCAGAAGTCAGACCATGGAAAGGAAGATGAGAAATTCTGAATGCCATCCCACTTGGCACCTTTAAGTGTCAAAGGACTTGGTATTAGGAATAGCTGGAGGAAGGCATAGTGTGAGAGGAGACCTACAAAAGATTGTGATTTGAGTTATTGAAAGGAGATATTGGGAGAGTGAAGAGGGTTATCAGAAATTGGGTAGGTAGATATATGATTTGTTTTAGGCTTATAACCACTGTTGGTGTCAGGTTATTTTGCACCCTAGGCAAAGTTTACAGATGTGCCCCTTATTTCACAAGTTGGATATTTTTTTAAATGAAATTTTAAATATAAATAATAAAAATTATTTTGGCATGCTTTATTAATAATATACAATATGTATAATATATGAAAATCAAATTTTAATTTTTCTTGCCTTCAATTTTGTAAAATTTTGAAAGTTTTGTGCCCCTTCATGGCTTGTGCCCTAGGCGGTTGCCTGGTTTGCCTAAATTGTAACACCAGCCCTGCTTATAACAAAGACTCGCATTTCATCCAGCTTGGTTGGTGGCATTGGAAAAGAGAGACAGTTGGAATTGCAGACATTAAGGGCACCTAGGAAGATGAGCTCACTGTCTGTATAGTGAGATGTATAATATATGCAGATGGCAGATAGTACATGGGCTGTTCAATAAGTAATAAGACTAATTTTACTGTCACGAAACCACTCATCACAATATTAATTTTTGTGGAATAAAGAAATGTTGCTGTATGTATTAATAAAAGAGGTTGATAGATGGCGTATACGAGCTGATGTGCCAGAGTGTCGCGTGACTAAACGCAACTGCTCATCGGCATGCCTACGAGGCGCGACCGGTCTTTGAAATGGAAGCGTCCTTGGAACAGCGTTATGCGATTAAGTTTTGTGTGCTTTTGCAAAAATCGGCATCGGACACTTTTAACATGATACGCGAAGCTTTCCACGATGAAGCAATGTCGAGGGCAAGTGTTTTTCGCTGGCATAAAACTTTTAAGGAAGGAAGGCAAAATGTGGAAGATCTTGAACGTGAGGGAAGACCTTCAACGTCCATCACAGAGACAATGATCAACACAGCAGCGATTATCATCAAGCACGTCAAAAGGAAGCGTCCATTGCTGAAGAATGGCTTCTTATTGCACCACAATAATGCAAGGCCACATATTGCTGGTTGTGTAGTGGACGTTTTGCAGAAGAACACACAGATATTCTGCCACACCCTCCATACAGTCCTGATCTCGCACTGTGCGATTTCTGGCTGTTTCCGCAGCTCAAGAAACCACTAAGAGGCCACCATTTCGAAAGCAACAAAGCATGTATAAAAGCTGTGGAGGCGGTTTTGAAAGAACTCTCAAAAACCAGACTCTCACATGTGTTTAAGAAGTGGACGCAACGTTCGGACAAATGCATCACGTCTCACGGTAGTTACTTCAAAAAAGACCGTGTAAATGATGACGATTAAAGGTAATCTGTTTTCTGTATAAATATAGTCTTATTACTTATTGAACAGCCTACGTATATGCTTCATGGAGAGGAAAATGAAGTCAGTGGTTTTGGAATTTGGAAACTGGTAAATCAACAGATAAATGTTATTAATAAAACTAAAACTGTTACTTATATACTGCAAGTTTAGTGTTTCAGCTAATTTCTCTCTTATTCAATATAAATTGCTGGCCTGGTTGGCCGAGTGGTTAGTGTATCCACTCTCCAGTCAAAAGGCTGCTGGTTCGAATCCTGCTGTAGGCATGAATGTTTATGATTGTCTGTGGAAATACTTGTGGTGGGAGGTAGATGGTGTTGGTGTGGTTGCAGTTATAATGAGCTGTAAAGTAGACAAGAGTTGTAGATTCTGTGCCCTCCCTCGATGAGTCTTTGGACTCCCTGGAGGTGTCATAATAATAATAAATGTATTCAGTTGGTACCCAGCCATACTAGCTTTGCTTATTCTGTTCTCTGTTTCCATATTTAATTTGCTATCTTCACTAAAGACTTCCTAAATGCTGACATATTTTACTTGTTCTGTATGTTCTTCATTGAGAATGCAGGTGAAGTTTTCTATGTTGATGCCTATAAATTAAAGATACCAAGAAATTATATACTTGGTTTAATCCTTCATCCAAGTGTAAGTAAACAAGTTTGCACCTGAATTATTTTCAGGACTGGGGTAACTCGTATAAAGAAGCTTATGACTTCACATCACTTATCTTAGTATCCCATAATGCAAAGCACTTCTCCTTGCAGACATGTATAATGATATGCATTATGGGAAGGATCACTAGTTAGACTGGTTTCGACCTTTATTGAGGTCTCATCAGTGGGAGCCAGACTCAGAGGTGATACTAAGGTTGAAGTAATGCAGAAGTCATATTTTCATATACGAGTAGCCAAAAGGTGTCGCACCTTATTATTAAAATACTCTGGATTAGAGAAAGGTTGAAACCGGTCTGGGTAATGACCCTTCCAACAATGCACAGCATTATACATGTCCACAAAGAGATGTGCTTTGCATTGTGGGATACTAAGACAAGTGATGTGAAGTCAAAAGCTTCTTTATATAAGTTGCCCAAGTCTTGAAAATAGTTGAGGTGCAAACTTGTTTGCTTACACTTGGATAAAGGATTAAACCAAGTATATAATTTCTTGGTATTTTTAATTTATAGTATAACCAAATGGAAAAACTTCCAATAACTATGTTTATGCCTGTTTTCATAGTTTTGGTCTTTTTATTGATAATTTTCATGCAAAATTTGTTACAACTGTTATGCAGTTAGTTTAAAAAATCCTGGAGACTTGCACTGCTTTTTAGGAGTACATCAACTGCATTTAACCAAAGAGCATAGTTTAATATCAATTCTGATTTTAGGTTTAATGCTACTTTATTTCATAACATGATCCATATAAATGATGAGTGGAGGTAGTTGTGTTCTCTTGTCTTATACCTGATTGTACATCAAATCGCCTTCCTGTTTCTAACCACTTACAACTTAAATATACACTGTGTATTACTCTGTATAATAATTTTCCATTTACTCCATATAATTATGGAGACTCCTGTTATTGGAGGTCTGAGGTGGCTTGAAAAAGTTCCATGTTTGGTTTTGAAAACATGGTTTCTGGACTGTCAAAAGTAAATTAAAAAAAAAAAAAAAAAATAGTGTATGTATGTGTGTATATGCAGCTACCATCATCATCTACACCAAAGCCATCTACTCCCCACCACCACCACCGGTATTTTCATTGACAAACACAAACATCCATGCCCATGGTCAGATTTGACATGCAGTTGGTCTGGTTGGCTGAGTGGTCCATGTATATGCTCTCCAGCCAAAAAGCTGCGGATTCGAATCCCGCCGTGGGCATGGATGTTTGTGATTGTCTGTGAAAATACTAGTGGGAGGTAGTCGGCGTTGGTGTAGATGATGATGGTGGTAGTTGCAGTTCATTGTAGTTTTGATTGAGTGGTGGAGACAGAGAATTGTAGAGTAGGTGGCCTCCCTCAATGAGTCATTGGACTCCCTGGAGGTTTTGCATAATAATAAATTGATAAAAATAGAAAAAAAATTCCTAGCCCACTCACGGCTAAACATACTATAGGTTTGCAAATAACCTTTCTTGCATGGGAGCAACATTGAATAAATATATATATATATATATAAATTATCACGTGACACCCCCAAAGAGTCCAGAGGCTCATTGAGGAAGGGGACCTACTCTACAACTCCATCTCCATCACTCAATCCACTAACTACTGTGAACCGTAACTATCATCATCATCTACACCAATGCCATCTACTTCCCACCACCAGTATTTTCACAGACAAACACAAACATCTGTGCCCATGGTCAGATTCAACCTGTAGCCTTTTTGGCTGGAAAGCAGATATGCTAACCACTTCGCCAATGAGGCCGGCAATATACATAATTGTCCTCATGATAAATTGTATGTTTTTCAATATCTACAAAATTTAAGTATAGATCCTTGTTATATTCAACATGATTCTGAGATCTCTGAGTTGTTTGTTTAAAATGAATATCTGATCCTGACAACTCCATTTGGCCTGAACTAAGCTTGTTTCTTAGTTTCTCTTTGACACTTTTCTCTAGTCTCTTCTCAAGTATGCTTGCATAAATCTTACCTGGATATTGAGCAGAGAAATACCTCAGTAATTTTCACATTCCACTTCATTTCCCTTTTTATGAAGTGGAAATTTGAAATTCAACTTTTTGTAAACAGGCATTCTGAATTATCCAGTGTGTAGCTGGTGTAAAAGTTTTGTATCTTCACATTTGAGTATTTCTGATCAGATATTTGGTTTAAGTGAAACTTTGTTGTCTGAAAATGATATATTGTCAAGAATAGAATTTGAGGAATACAGAATTTTCCAGAAGGATAAGAAGGTGAAAAGGGAAGGGGATACTGTTAATGATAAAAGAGCAGTTGTGTGCTTTAAGTGTGCAGGTGAAGATTTGAATTTGGTGTGTGGTGGAAATCAGTAGAATGGTATATATGATAATATGCTTAGAGGCTGGGTAATGCAGAGAGCACTGACTGTGAAAAAAGTAAGGTGATTTTAATCAAGCTTCTCCTGTCATAAACACATCACAACCATTGTATCCTCAGCTTCTGAAAAAACTAGGATTTCTCTTTCACTCAAGATGTTACTTCACTTCTGAACAGCTGTTAACCTTATACAAATCACATATCCACCCAGCTGTTGAATACTGCTCTCAAATTTGGAGTGGGGCCCCTCAAAATGTTGACTCAATACGAGGAGAGCGATTAGATTGATTAATAACCCATCTCTTACCAGCTCACTCCTCCCACTTTTGCACAGCCATTTGGCTTCTGTAATATGTGTATTCTATAAATATTTCCATGGCAAATGTTCATCTGAAATAGCATCAATAATTTCCCCACTTAGTACTAAGTCCATTGAAACTTGTGTAGCTGCTGCCCAACATCCCTTCACAGTACACCTTGAAACCCACAGAACAAGTTTCTTTTCTTCCTCCTTCATCCTTGCTATACTGTGGAACAGTCTTCCCCTCTCATGTATTTTCCAAGGAAAACAATATACAGTCTTTTAAATCAATTGTAAAGAATTTCTCCTTTCTCAACCCACTACTCATACACAGTATAAAAAAAGCTTAAAAAATAAAGTACAGTAAAAGGAATCTGAAATGAGAAAGGTAGTATGACATCAAACTAAAAATATTCTAAATATCTGGATTATTTTTTTTTAATGTTGGTTAATCAACCTATAGTATGTTTCAACATAAAAAATAATAATCCAGATATTTAGAATATTTTTAGTTTGTCATACTACCTTTCTCATTTCAGATTCCTTTTACTGTACTTTATCTTTTATTTTTAAGCTTTTTTTTTTTCAATATCTTCCAGAACCTTTATCTTCTATATCCTTAACCAAAGTCTGCTCATGACTTTTTATGTAGCTACTTTTATGCATAACTTAGCTCTCACTTTTATAGATACACTAGTGACAAGATTTCCTAATAATTCATTATCCTTTTTCATTTACAGAAAATCCACACATATAGAACACACTTGCATAAACAGTCACACCACCACCACACATTTCAACACCCTCTAACTCTCCTACAACCATCACACAGGATCACAGCAAAACTATTCCAATCTAATATATTATAGTACATCAGAAAATATAGCTAAAGTTCTCTAAAAATATGTTCTTCATGCCACTTTTAAACCACTCATGCAGCTAGCTGCTTTCATTCACTCTCCTAAAGATCAACTTCCTTCTCTTGCACATCCTGAAGTGTAAAAAAATGTGTGAAATATAAAGTTCCTTGTGTCTGCAGTTTGACCTGCTTTGGACAGACTGGTAGATCAGTTAACATCTGCTGTGAACACCAAAATTACATCCATGATCATCTTAGCAGATCATGCTCGGGATACCTCTTCACATTGGATTAAATGGAGGAAGACATCAGTTATACGCAGAAGTTGCTAAAAAATAGGTCAGAAAAACTATTTTTAGAAGCGTCTTACACTTTATACTATAAATTAAAGATACCAAGAAATTATATACTTGGTTTAATCCTTTATCCAAGTGTAAGCAAACAAAGTTTGCACCTGAAGTATTTTCAGGAATGGGACAACTCATATATAGAAGCTAGTATTACCTCTGAGTCTGGCTCCCACTGATGAGACCTCAATAAAGGTCGCAACTGGTGTGGGTAGTGACCTTCCCATAATGCATAGCATTATACATGTCTGCAAGGATATGTTCTTTGAATTATGGGATACTAAGGCAAGTAATGTGAAGTCATTAGTTTCTATATACGAGTTGTCTCAGTCCCAAAAATATTCAGGTGTAAACTTTGTTTGTTTATACTTGGATAAAGGATTAAACCAAGTATATAATTTCTTGGTATCTTTAATTTATTTTTAGAATCGGTATCTGCTATGAAGCACTCCCCCAACCTTAACAAGCATGTTTATATTAATTTGATCAAGATTTTGGAGACAGTTCTGAGACTAGATTGCCTGACTTCTCCAAATTAAACTTAATAGTTAATCAGTCCATAGAGGATGCCAAGGACATTAGTTCTGTGTCAGTTACAAACTGGATTGTTTCTGATGTTTTAGTGTGGTGCCTGTGTGCTTGTCGCAATTAAAATTGTGCTCTGAAAATGTTAGGTAGAAAACTAGCAAAATATTAATAAGTTCAATAAATTGATTTATTTTTGACTTCTTGGTGTTCTTTATCCCTTGAAGTACTGCTATGAATAATCAACAACACTTAAGAAGTATGATATTTCTATAGTTGAATGTGCAGTTATCTCTGAAAGCTATTTATCTTTTAATTCCTTTTAAAACTTTCTTACATATTTTTCTTTTCAGTATAATATTCATATTTATCCTGCTTCAATACTGTCTGTCCGCATCAAGTTTCAAATCCACAGCACAGTATCCCGAACCAATGTGAAGATATTACTATCAACAGTGCTATAGTCACTAATACTTTTCTATTTTCTTCTCCTCTCTGTGTTAATTTTTGCATATCTTTATGTTGAAATATTGTGTTAGCATTGATTAGTTCATGCTTTGAACAAGGAAAATTTGTCTTTTGCTGATGAAAAAAAAGTGGAAATTTTGCAGACAGAAAAATATCTTGCTTGAATAGTAAGAAGCCTTTGAATTCTAGATATTATTATGCTTCTTGACATAAGAGATGGATATATTATTGATTTTTCTAGTGGAAGAAAAAGGCCAGCAGCTATGTATTACTTTGTTGATAAAGGACTTAAAACATGTTGAAACTATTCATTACCTAAGAACATATTTAATGTGTTTGTAGTTACTGATATAATAGTCTAAACGTAGAGTTTTTTGCCAGAGACTGGAAACTGAATTGAATTTGAATTAGTAAACTGATAAAAGGCTTCATTTCGGCGATGTAAACATTATTTAAATTAAGGGGATATTAAATCCCACATTGTTTTAAAACCGAATAGGAAACTCAAAGATCGGAATCGAAGAGTTTCATGCCGAATATAGTAACTATAAAAGTATCGGCGACTACTAGCATAAGCTAAAGCACGTAGTCCAAATACATAGTACAAACTAGGGCAACTCGTAGCAAAGGTGGAGAAATTTCTGATCGCTATTCTTAGTATTTTCCATAATATAAAACCCATCTCCTAAGAGATGTATGATGTTATACATTATGGTGGGAGGTCACTACCCAGACCGGTTTCAATCTTTATTGAGATCTCATCAGTGAGTAGTGAGATCAAAAAATTATTTTTGTCTAACTACTAAGTTTTACATTATGGAAAATACTAAGAATAGCGATCAGAACTTTCTCCACCTTTACTACGAGTTGCCCCAGTTTGGACTACGTGCTTTAGCTTACGCTAGTAGTCGCTGATACTTTTATAGTTACTATATTTGGCATGAAACTCTTTGATTCCAATCTTTGAGTTTCCTATTCGGTTTTAAAACATCGTGGGATTTAATATCTCCTTCATTTAAATAAATAAAATAATTTTGAAATCATTTTTTAAAAACCTAAATTGAAATTTGAACTTGAATCGAAAACAAAACAAAAAAACCCCCCTCAAATCTGAATTTAAATTGATAAAAAATAAATATCAGTTCAAATTGAAATAATTTTATAAGTCCATAATTACAATACTAGAAAACTATATCATTTCTGCTCTTCCCCTCCATGAGTAAGATTAGTCATTAGGAGCCCATGAAAGTCAGTAATTTACTGATTCTCATTGAGTTCTATTTCAAGCAATCAAAGAGTGGAATGTATTGCTTCTTTCCATTAATTCAGGTCAAAACTCATTAGTCTCTAAAATTTTAATGACATTTTAAATAGTCTTTGCAAAGACTATTTCAAGCATCAAAATTAGCTAAAAAGCTGTGCTCCTGTTATACTGAATCTTCCAAAAATAAAAAAAAAAGACTATAAATATGCTTATTGTAGATGCAGTTATTGGTGGTACTCTGCGTGTGACATGATATCCTGCTTGTTGGTACTCCTACCATTTATTGATCATTTCAGTGAAATGATTGGAAATTACATGTAACTTTAACACAATTCCAGAAAAAAGTTAAAAGAAATATCTTTAGAATTAGCCGAAAAGGTTATGCTTCGGTCACAAGCAGAAAATTTAACATGCACTGACTTCTACAAAGTGTGATTGTATTGCAAAGTCAAATGTTAAAAATAAGTGTGTTGACTTGCAGTTTCTTAGATGCTATAAGGATTAGACAAAAAGAAACTGATTTTAGAGAATACGGCATTTGTAACATCATTATATTTAGACCTTAGATTAAATGTTTTGGTTTGGCATCTGAAAGACAACAAGAAGACTCCATTGATCATCTGACACAACTTTACGAGAAGATGTGTGTAATTGATGCTAAGCTTGAAAGCCACCTAGATGTGAAGACTGCAGGGCAATTGAATTTCACACCTGGCCATTTGTGAAGATGAAATTAGGGCCACCAATAACTGCAAGAAAAATGCTAACAGCAGAAAATTGACTTTAGTCGTGCATGCTGTTCCTATGACAAGTAACTGTGGAAAGACTGTTTTCTATTTTAAGAATGATATTAAGTCCATTGAGAAATAATTTGCTTGCATAAAAACATAGACAATATTTTAGCTGGTGCTGAAATTTTAATTTCTAACAGTTCTTGTACATATAATAAACTGTTATGCATTGCTTTTAGTTTTTCTTTTTTTAATATTATTAATTACAAATTTAATTTCAAGAGAAAAGAAAATACCAAAAATATGCATCAGTATAAAATGAAATAAATTAGAACAGGTGCAAACATACATATATCTCGAATACTTGATCACAGAGAATGGCAGGATAGAAGATGAAATTAGGAGGAGGATTGAAATCGCAAGGTCAACTTTCAATAATATGAAAAATCTACTGACATCTAGAGAATTAAATCTGAAAACAAGATTAAAATCTTCAAATGTTACATATGGTCCACATTATTATAGGAAAAGAGACATGGACACTCCAATTTGAGTGTGAAAAATCTAGAAGCCTTTGAAATGTGGATGCTACGAAAAATTATGAGGATATCATGGAAAGACAAAAATACAAACGAAGAGGTACTAGAGATTATAGGCGAAAACAGAAGCCTCATAAAAGAAAATTAAAAGTCAGCTATTTCAGACATATTCTTAGACATAACTGCCTACAAAGGGCACTTCTCAAAGGAACTGTTGAGAGAAAGAGAAGGGGAGGAAGACAGAGACTGGAGTGGATGAAAAATATAGAAGACTGGACCTATCTCTCATACAAGAAATGCAGCAGAGAGGTGGAGAGTAGAACATGGTGGAGACACATGGTAGTCAATCTCCTGGAGAGAAGACACCTTACAGGACAGGAATTACAAATTTAACTTAAAACGCTACAGGTTTCTGAAAATTTTTCATGTAGCTCCTTCAATTACAACTCAATATAACATAATGCTTAAAACGCTATATTTCTGAAAATTTTTCATTTAGCTCCTTCAGTTACAACTCAATATAACATAGCAATGCTTATTTTCTAAAGGAGCACCCCCTGTTTTTCGAATGCACTAGTTTTTCCTGTGATTTAATAATGAATAAAATTATTATGATGTAGATAATGCATATCTGGACATACACCTTGGGATAGACATAGAGTACTTCATATTTTTATCTTCCTAACTTGAAAATTTATAACTTGCAATGTAAACTGAGATAATACATCATTGATGAGTTGTTTAGAATCATAAAACTGAACAACCATAAAAGAATAATGATGATGTTATTTCATCTATTTTCACTTTCCTCAGTAGAATGCTCTTCATACCTGTTAAGATTAACAGGTATTATAACACCATGTTGAAACAGCTCATACGATGTAATTTAGCATTATTCATTCATTCTTGGAGGTTTCATTATGCCACCATATCATTTATTCCTGATTTTAATCTTGCCATATATCTTTAATCTTCACTTTTAAATTTTAATTCTACAGTTATCAGTTTTAATTCCTTGTAATTTATTTTTTTATGATTGTTTGGTTTTATGATTCTAAACAACTAATTGATGACATATTATTTCAATTTATGTTTCAAGTTAAGAAGATAAGAACACAAAGTATTCTAGGTCTCTCCCAAGGTATGTGTCTGAATATGCTTCATCTATGTCAGGGATGTCCAAAGCATGGGCTGCATCTGGCCCACAGTGTGATTTTGTGCAGTCCACCTGTGTGTTTTGATTTTCATGAGCGAAAAAATAAAATAACAATTTGAATCAAATGCGTATTAGATATTTTAATTCTATCACTAATCGATAATCTCGATGTTGGTAATTTTATTTGGTGTTTTTACATTGCTATATACCCACATGCTTTTCAAATATTAGATGTGTCAAAGAAGAGTTCTTACACTGTTTTGTTCCAATGCGCATGCTCTGGGCACTCACGGGTAATGTGAGCATGCGATTAGATTGATAGTCTCAGCCTGTTCAAAAGTTATTGGGATCAGTGAAGCATGGTTAAATGAAAGTTGATATGCCAACAGGAGTAGAAGTAGTAAGGTATGGTATGGTATATTTTGACAGGGCAAATGCAGTGGTGGTGGTGGTGTATTACTTATAACTGGAGTTCTCTTCTTAGAGAGGAGAATGTGGAGATAAATGGCACTAATTGTTTCAAGGGCAGGATAGGATATTTAGTGGGATGTTGCTATAAGTCAGGGCACACAGAGGGCGAAGAGCAGGTGATGTTTAGGCAATCGAGTTTGACAAGTGCAGAATGAGTGATCATTATGGAAATGTTTAACTACAGAAGTTTAAATTTGGAAGAGGAAACATCATGCATTAATAATATAGGGGAATGGATTTTCTGGAATTGTTGAGGGTCAAATGTCTTAGGTAGCATATAGCAGAAGGGACACGAGGTTCAAGAGTTTTGGATTTGGCCATAGCATCAGAGAATCTAATTCTAACTAAAGATCTCAGCCCTGATTGAAGAGAGAGTGACCATATATGGATCTTAGGGTAGTGATTGATAGAAACTTGGTGAATGTAACCAAGATGATGCCGACCAGCAGAGATAGACGATGCACATAATGAATCAAAGTTTAAAAGCACCAGTTATTTTTTCAGGGCTGATGAGTGTTTATGGTTGTAGCATCCTGAATATTTTTTTCTGAAGCTAGAAAAATTGGTTTCTCCAAAGGATCAAGAGATGTAAAAAGAGTAAATAAGCTTTTCCTGTAAAGTGGCCTGTGTTCTTTGATGAACTGCACTCTGTAATCTCTGTAACAAACTTTGGAGCTCTGATGTATAATTACTATACATAGTGAAGATATCATCTATGTATCCATACCAAACAGGGAAGAGTTTCACAAAGGAAATGCTTCTCATAAATGTTTCATAATTCACAAGCATAGGGAAAAGAAGACTTCCCATAGGATTTTGTGAGAAAAAGTTTGAGTAAATCTATGGTTTCTTCTAAAAGTATGGTGTAATTTTTATTGTTTATTTATTTATTTTTATTTTTAGATCCATATATGAGAGGTTAGTTGGTCAACCTACAGTATATTAGTACCATGTATGGGAAGAGGTTTGAGTTAGGAAGAACTTGTTCACATTAGATCTGAAGGCCTGTGCATTTATATTCTTGAGGAAAGACATATGAGGAGTGGCTGTTTCACAGTGTATGAAAGAAGAATGTGCTCTTCTTTCATACAGTTGGATTTGGATTGTGAAGGAATGTTTGGTGATAGCTGCATGCATATTAATGGATTTAGTTCGATGTTAGAGATGGGAGGGGGATTATTGATGATAGTTCTAATATTTGCCATGGAAATATTAGAACTATCTATTTGAAGATGATGCAGCATGTACTAAATGTCTGTGTGAAAGCAGTTGGATGGACACAGGCCCGTTCCATACCGGGGTGTAATGAACCCGAGCGACATAATTTATGGGCAGTATAATCGAACATGTTCATAAAATTTATTTTAATATACGTTCCTCTTAATGTGCAGTATAATAAAATGATTCGATTTAAAAGATCCCGAAGTACAATGTGTTATTGTACTTCGGGATCTTTTAATTTTTAATGGAGGGGGGGGGGAGCACAAATATTTTGCACCCAGGTGGCGCAAACCCACGGAACGGCCCTGGATGGACATATTTGTAGAAATATGGAAACTATCTAAACTTAATTGTGATGAGCAAAGGTGTGAAGCCCATTGAAGATTTTTTTACTAGTAGCCCTTATTCCTATGAATATAGAGAGGAAGGTGGGAAGATGCTGGGAGAGTTATAAGTAGGACAGCCAATGAAAGAAACCACAGGTCTTAAAGGAACACTTGGTTTATGGATCTTAGAATGTCATATAACCTGAGGGGATTTTTTCTATTTTATTTTATTTTATTCATTTTTTGCATAATACAGAAACATTGCTCTAGAGACCAAACATGGAACTTTTTATTTTTCAAGCCTCTTCAGACTTCCAATGTCCATGAAAAGTCAAAGTTTTTTCCCCTGAGCTATCAACCTGAAAAAAAGACATGGTATGAAATGCTTGCCAGCCCAGTTGGCCAAGTGGTTAGCGTATCCGTTCTCCACCCAAAAAGGCTGCGAGTTCGAATCCTGCCCTCCCTTGATGAGTCTTTGGACTACCTGGTGGTGTCACGTAATAATAATTATTGTCTGTTATTTTACTTGGCTTACTGTGGGATTAGTAGAGAGGGAATGGTAAGTAGAGGAGTCTCAGCCATTAAGGTTTCTTAGTGTTTTTCTTTATATTGTATCACAACAGCCTTGCATTTATGTCCAGTGAAAAACATATTATTATTTAAAGGTTTTATTATTATAATACCTCCATGGAGTCAAAAGACTCATTTCATAATTTTACCTTTTAGAAAAGGTAAAATTATGAAATGGAGATTTCACTTTATGGGAAAAAAAAAAACCTGGGGCTTCAAATTGAATCCTGTTATTATATAAAGAGGAATAGCTTGTATTTCTCTGGTAGTAGAGTGAGTGAGTGAAGAACATCATTAGGAGAGTGTTTGAGAAACTGTATAGCAGTGGTGTTCAACCTTATTTACTACGCGAGCTACTTTTCTATAAAAAGTTATTTGGTGATCTATTTTTATGTAGATCACGTTCCCCTAACCTGATATCTGATTACGTACAAATTAACATCTAAAAAAAAATACACAACTAAAAACTTTATTTGTGTATTTAAAAATTTATTTATCACTTTTAATTATTTTAATACAAAAAAAAAATATATATATATATATATTGGAGTAAAATATTTATTTCTCTATTTTGGAAAACCAAAGTTAGAAAAAACAACAGATTGATTACAAACTCAAGTTACAGGAAATGCTGGTTGATTAAAAAAAAAAAAAAAAAAGTTAATGTGAAACTTGGCATTGTTCGGACCTCGCAATATTTTCATAGTCAAGTTGATATGAAGAAGTAGCCAATCGCAGACAATCATCCAAATGATCATTTGTAATTTGGTTTCTTAATTGATTTTTTATGATGGTCATATTTGAAAAATCGGATTCTGACAAGTATGTCGATCTGAAACACGACTAAATTTTTCATGCAATATCAGTTAATATTGGGAATTTTTTAGTAAGATGTCAGGGGGGAAAACGTTTTCTAAGAGAGATAACTCCCTTAATTGACACTTTATCTCTCTTAGAAAACATTTTCCCCTCTGACATCTTAGATCTCTTTTCCTTTGCCATCAACTCTGGGTGTTTCTCTTGGAATAACAAAATCTACAAGCAGATAGAAGGAACCACCATGGGTTCCCCCCTCTCACCCCCCCCTTGCCAATTTCTATATGGAAGATTTCGAAAAACGAGCCATAGACTCAGCCCCACTCAAACCTTCTATCTGGCTAAGATATGTAGATGATGTGTTCTCCATTTGGCCTCATGGCCCAGACACGTTAGACTCCTTCCTCTGTCATCTCAATAGCCTACATCCAAGAATCCAGTTTACTATGGAAAAGGAAAAGAACAATTGTTTACCCTTCCTAGACACCTTAGTCACGTGCCTGCCCAATGATACACTTGCCTTCACTGTATACAGAAAACCCACACACACAGGCAGATACATTCACAAACTCTCCCACCACCACCCTCACAACAATATGGCATCATTAAAACCCTTACCAAGAGAGCCCACAATCTTTGTTCCAGTGGAACTGCCCTCACTACTGAGCTTAACCACATACACAGCACTTTCCTCTCCAATGGCTACAGTGAACACAGTATCAAAAAAACAATCAATTCCTCCCCCATTCCCCGTCCCTCTCGTCAACAAGAATTTAAAAATGCCATCGCCATACCCTACATCCGAGGCACTTCGGAAAAAATAGCCAAGATACTAAAAAAGTATAACCTACACACAGCATATAAGCCCTACCGCAAACTTGCTACCCTTATCCGTTCTACGAAAGATCAGCTCCCCCCTCTCTCTCTGCCTGGAGTTTACAAAGTACCCTGTTCCTGTAAGCTTGCGTACTTTGGACAGACAGGCAGATCAGCATCCATCCGCCTGGAGGAACACAAGTCGTACATCGTTAAACACAACTATGGCCATTCAGGCTTGGCTGACCATGTTTTGGACACCACCCATAGAGTATCATGGAAGAAAACCACCATGCTCCACCACAGCAAATTCAAGAAAGAGAGACTTTTCTTAGAAGCAGCAGCAGCTCTCAGAAACCAACCAAATCTTAACAAATACGGTTGCATTAAGCTTCCGAAGATTTGGGAAACACTCATCACCAGAGGTCCCACCTTACATTCCAGGCCACCTACTACCGCCCATAGAGGGCGCTCCACCTAGATAGGACTTTAGTGTCACCCACTTGGTTGGGCTTAGTATTGTAAGTTTTTGTGTGCATGTTACATTAATTGTTTTTGTAATCCCCGTAGATGTCCTAATGACTAGGACGAAATATAGGAGTATTAAATTCTAATTTAATTCTTTCTGAGTGTTGTAAAAAAATCCATTAAACCTCCAAAATAAAAACCTGCTGTATAGTGTTGTGACCTTCAGACTGTACCATGTCAGCAATTCCTTTAGAGTCAGCAGCCAGAAATATTGCTGTTATCTAAAAGCGAAGACTGCATTTTCTCTGAAAAAAATAATTTTTATGGTCTTCATTCACTCTGTGGATAGAAGTGTACATGCTATTCCTTTTAATATAGCTAACAGGATTTAGTTTGAAGCTATTCTAGTTCTTCTCAAAGTGAAACCTTCACTTCATAATTTACCATTTTCTAAGTTAAAAGTCCTCAAATCTAAAAAAAGTTTATTATTAAGACAGATAGAGACAGGGTTGTTGTAATGCAAAATAATTTTTTTAAAAATTATTATTATTATTATTATTTATTTTATTTTATTTATGAATAACTGATGTATAATCCTTACTACCAGAGTTACTTTTATGATCCCACAGTAAGAAAAGTAACTCTGGTAGCAAGGATGACATGTTGGTTTTTCATAATGGTATTATTTAAGGAAATTAACAACATATACATTATATTAAATAGAAAAAAGAAACAATATTTCCAGTATTTTGGCAAAGCTAAACTGCCATTATCAGTGAACAAATTAATAAGTTATCTCCCAGATGAGTCTTTGACTCCATGAGTTCTTGGGGTAATAATAATAAGTAAGAAAAACCCAGTAAGAAAAGTAAGGCTTAACAAGCTTATGGACCATGTCAGAATGATGACTTGAAACATTTTTTAATTTTCTGTGGACATCCCCTCAGATTATATGATCTTCACAAGATCCATAAACTAGAATTTCCTTTACTCTTTAGAGACACTTGTGACATTATGATTAAGAATTATAGACACTTAAGTACAAGATTATTTTAATATTTTCCAAATATTTCAGTCTGAAATATTTGGCAAAATCATCCTTCCCACCTTGTTAAAAACTGTTCCTATGTAGCCACTGAAGATAGTCTGTTATTTTCAGACTGAAATATTTGGCAGATATTAAAATCTTTTGTTGACGTGTCTATAATTCTTAGAATTTCCTTTAACGACTTAATTGCATTGGCTTCCCCACTTATAAACTTTCCATCTTACTACTTAAATTAAGGGGATATTAAATCCCGCATAGTTTTAAAACCGAATAAGAAACTCAAAGATCGGAATCGGAGAGTTTCTTGCCGATTATAGTAAACTATAAAGTATCGGCGACACTAGCGTTAGCCAATGCAAGTGATCTGGCAATGTATGTGGGATTTAATATCCCCTTAATTTAAGTAATGTTTTCATTGCCGAAATGAAGCTTATTAGCTCTTTATACTTAAGTTTCCATCTTACTTTCCACATTTGCCGGAAGTCTCTTACTCATTAAGACCACTATGGATTTTAGAAACTTCATCGGTAGGATTTTCTTTGGTCTATCGGAACATAATTGATGGTGGATAGAGATTTGAAATTCAGAGGATATATGGCAAGAGTTTGACAAAATAGCTTAGAGGATTACTTGGATGCTGAAGAGCATATTGACAAGTAAAGATAGGGAGTTTATTATCTCTCTTTATCAGGCTATGATTCAGCCACATGTAGACACAGATTTGGTCATCTGCGTTTCTTGAGGATCGGGAGGTGGTGGAGAAGATTCAGAGACAAGTGACCAAGCTGGACAGGTCTGTGGAATGTTTCCTGTGAGGATAGATTGAGGGCATGTTGATTACAGAGTTTAGCCGACAGGTGGAGGAGAGTGGATATGATTGAAACTTAATAAGTTACTAATGGGATTCTATAAGATTGTCATAGGGGAATTTTTCAGTACATGAGTAGGGGAAAACAAGGGGTCACACTTGGAATTTGTGTAAGAGTGTGGTTAATAAGGGTGTACAGACTAGGTTCTTTTCTTGAAGAGTGATGAATGAGTGGAATGGATTGCCAGAGGCAGTTGTGAGTACACCAACACTGAATAGGTTTAAGTAGGTGTATGACAGGTATTGTGTTAATGGATAGTGGGTCCCCCACCATGAGACTTGTGACTTCATGTAGTGCCCGTATAAATAATAATAATTAGTTACAGCTTCTCTATTTACTAACCTGTTTTTAGAGGAAACTAGATTTACTTCAAGATTTTTTTGCTGAAATGTCTGACTCTTTTATTTTCCCATACTCCTCAGATATTACTGTTCAAGATAAGTTGTATCAGCAAATAGAGGGCACAGATGTGGGAAATCTTTTTTCCCCTATACTTGCCAATTATTTTATGGAGCATATGAGCAGCAGCTTCTGTGTGATATACTTCTCTGACCTATCAGGTATAGATATATTTGGTTGGTTGGTTTATGGTTTATTGGTGCAAGAACAAAAAAGGTCATACTGCACCACAGCAAAGGTTACAGCAATACATAAACAGCAGACAAACTAGTAAACAATATGCATGTACAAAAACCAGTGCAAGTGATGCAGTATATACATATTAATAAAATTACAGGTTACAGTAGTACATAAATAGTCATTATGAACCGGAATAGTCAACAGTATGCATATTGAACAATTCAACGTTATTGAACAATATGCATATACAAAAATGCAATATACCTATACCAGTGCAATATCTGGTATAGGTATGTGGATGGTATCTTTGTATACTGATTCTACATTAGAGCTGCATGCTTTCATTATCAAGATAAATACAGTTCGTTGAAGAATAGAGGAAAGTTTCAATTACAGTTTTTACATCTCCTGATTCTTTGTCTGGAAAGAATTTTCTCTTTCAAGAAAACATATAGAGGATGTTACATCCATGCACATTCTCACTTTTATTCATCTCAAAAAAAAAAAAAAAAAAATTGGTGTTTTTAACACCTTTGATTCATCATGCACATGCTTTATTGAGGCCATATTAAATTGGTGTTTAGATGATGATTTGACTTTTGAATTCTTTATCAACAAAGCAGTCAGTAATTGCAGGACTGTATTCCATCTCTTATGTCAAAGGAATATCTGAATGTATCTTTAAATAAGAGATCTACAAATTTATCATTAACTCTTCAAAATATTCACTACTGTAAACAAATGTGGTTTTTAATGCTTGTTAATATTTACACCAGGTCTAAAATGGCTTTTGTCACAAATAGTGTAAATTGTAGAATTACCTTATGCATCTTAAGTAATCATCGTTGAGGATATATGCCTAGATTGACAAAGCTTTCATTTCTTGTGTGCATTCATCAACTAAGAGAAAAGAGGAAAAGATCATTGAATATCTTTCACACTCAATCCTGTACAGAATGGTGTGTGGATTGTTTTTCCTTGCTTCACTATTATCGTGCACTTGTTTGATCAAAGCTTGATGTTCCAAAAAAAAAAAAAAAAAACCATGCAAACTATAAAAGGAAATGTTGAAAGTTTTTTTTCCACTTGGTTAGAATATAATAAATTTAGTTTAATCCCCCATCCAAGTGTGAGCAAACAAAGCCTGTGCCTGAAAGCATCTTCAGGATTGGGGTAAGGTGGTACAACACCAGGATAACTCCTTCCAAAGGTGGAGCAGCTAACATCACTCCTATCTCAGTATCTCCCGTAATGCAAAACACATCTCCTTGCGGATATGTCTAATGTTATGCATTAAAGGAAGGGCCACTACCCAGACTAGTTTCGACCTTTATTGAGGTCTCTTCAGTGGGAGCCAGGCCCAATTGGAGATACCGGCCAGAAGCGTTAGCAAGGTCATCTCTACCTATAGGAGTTGCCAAATGGTGTGCCACCTTTTTAATAAATTACTCTGGATTTAAAGAAAGATGTTGAAAGTTTATTTTCCACTTGGTTTGAACATAATAAATTTAGTTTAATCCCCCATCCAAGTGTGAGCAAACAAAGCCTGCACCTGAAAGCATCTTCAGGACTGGGGTAAGGTGGTACAATGCCAGGGCAACTCCTTGCAAAGGTGGAGCAAGCTAACATCACTCCTATCTCAGTATCTCCTATAATGCAAAACACATCTCCTTGCGGATATGTCTAATGTTATGCATTAAGGGAAGGGCCTAGTTTCAACCTTTATTGAGGTCTCTTCAGTGTGAGCCAGGCCCAAGTGGAGATACCAGCCAGAAGCATTAATGGGGTAAGGTTGTACCACCTTACCCCAGTCCTGAAGATGCTTTCAGGTGCAGGCTTTGTTTGCTCACACTTGGATGGGGGATTAAACTAAATTTATTATATTCTAACCAAGTGGAAAATAAACTTTCAACATCTTTCTCTAAATCCAGAATAATTTATTAAAAAGGTGGCACACCATTTTGCAACTCCTATAGGTAGAGATGACCTTGCTAATGCTTCTGGCTGGTATCTTCAATTGGGCCTGGCTCCCACTGAAGAGACCTCAATAAAGGTCGAAACTAGTCTGGGTAGTGGCCCTTCCCTTAATGCATAACATTAGACATATCCGCAAGGAGATGTGTTTTGCATTATGGGAGATACTGAGATAGGAGTGATGTTAGCTTGCTCCACCTTTGCAAGGAGTTTCCCTGGTGTTGTACCACCTTACCCCAATCCTGAAGATGCTTTCAGGCGCAGACTTTGTTTGCTCACACTTGGATGGGGGATTAAACTAAATTTATTATATAAAAGGAAATGGCTGTAGTCACTCAGCAGGGGAGGCAGGGGGATGGATCCTTATTTATTTATTCAGAATTATCAAAATTCTATGCATTTGAATGAAGTTTAATTATTTATATCTTGAAATTTTTTTTCTGATAAGGAAGATGCAGATACTGGCACTCCTCACTTCTCAAAAATAGGAAAAATCTGCAACATGAAAGAAACTTGTGAAATCAGAAGCAGAAGTTTATTAAATCCACTGAGCATAATTAATACATGTAACATGAAGATCTTGCAGAAGCATAAACATTTGCTTGCAGGTGAGTTACTTGCAACCTTTTGAAGACAAGATTATGGTATGTCAGCATCATCTGTAAGGAGTTGCCATCTGTCTCTCAGTAGGAGCTCTTATTACAATACTGCATTATCTATTACCTGATATCAGACTGGCTAACTAATCTTCAGTTGAAAAGCCCCGATAAATGTTCTTTGCATCCTAGATGGGATTCGGATCCGATTCTTTCTAGCCAAAGAGTCTTGTTGAAGCCAACTGAACTACAGAGGCTTTCCCACTGCTTAATATTCTGCAACAGTTGACTATCCTTTCCTATCATTAACCCAGTAAGTTACATTATGGAGTGTATAATACAAGCTGCCACAACTGTAGTTCTCAAAAAATCGAGTACAGCAGCCAAGATTTTTCCAAATAACACTTTTATTTATTTTTTAATTGTAAATCCCATGATGAGATTTCAACATATAGTACATTACTGTGGATATCAGAAAAGTGGCAAGAAAGAGAAATACCTGTTAACATTTGAAGATCTGTAGATCTCTTTAGGAAATGCACAAGGAGATTGTACCAACAGACAGCAGTAGAAGAAATAAATGAAGAAAAATTTTTCTGAGGTTGAAGTTTAACTGTGAAGTGTGTTTGAATCTGCTGCATTTTAACAGATTTAGAAGAGTGGATAATTATTGATACCAATTATGAAGAGTAGTATCTATGTAAATACTTGTAGAAAATGCAAACAATAGAAACTGAGCATTTGTTGTGTGAAAGAGAATGGAGTAAATTAGTATAATTAATTATACTAATTCACTCCATTATATAATGAATTAGTATAATTAAAAATGAACTGGGTTTTATTTGATCATAAATAACTACAAAGATTCGTTCATTTATTCTCTGTTACACCACTTTGACAAATCATGAAGAGACAGTGATCTTTTACGCAACATGCTTACTTGGCGTACAAATCTTGAAATGCTGAAATCAGTGCACCCTTTAATCCATGACTATATGGTTTACCTAAGGTTCACAAAGCAGGCATTTCTCTTAGATGTGTTGTGGATGGTATCAGTTAACTTACATATCTTTTTTCCAGGCATCTTTCTAGTCTAGTGAAGAACAATATCAGACACATGGACTCCTTCATAAAGAACTCTGAACACTTTTTTAGAAACTATTTGAGATTTCCATCATGTCATGAGACAATCTAGCTAGTCTAGATATTGTTTCTTTGTTTGCCAATGTTCCTGTAGAGGAAGTCCTAGAGCTTATTGACGATCTGTTACCGCCCAATATCTCTAAGCTATTTATACATTGTCTTCACTCCATCTGGAGTGAAGTATATGTATAAATAGAATCTATTTATACATATACTATGTATAAATAGAATCTAATATAAATAGAATCCTTCACTTCAGATGGAATGGGAAATTTTTCATGCAGCTTTCTAGCCTTGCAGTGGGCAGTTCCCTGTTCCTTCATCTGCCAATATATTTATGCAAAATTTTGAAAAAAAAAAAAGTTTTTTCACATTGAAGAACTGTAAATCTTCAATCTGGTGGGAATATATAGATGACGTATTTACCTCCCAATATCTCTAAGCTATTTATACATTGTCTTCACTCTAATTATTTCAGATGGAATGGGAAATTTTTCATGTAGCTTTCTAGCCTTGCAATGGGCAGTTCCCTGTTCCTTCATCTGCCAATATATTTATGCAAAATTTTGAAAAAAAAAAAGTTTTTTTCACATTGAAAAGCCGTAAATCTTCAATCTGGTGGGAATATATAGATGACGTATTCATCATCTGGAAATACAGTGCTGCTGATTTACACGATTTCCTTTCGTCCATCAACTCATTCCACCAAAAAATTTTACTTTGAAACTAGAAAGCGAGGGGAATACCCTTCCTAGATGTTTTAATTAAAAAAAGCTGAAAAATGCTTTTCACTTGATGTATATCGCAAGCCTAGACATACAAGTCGTTACCTGCACTCATCTTTGCACCATGTGTCACAGAAACTAGCATATTATATGAATGCTCAATAAAAGGGCTATCTCTATCATAAGATATGAAGAACTGTTGCTATTCTCTAATCCTGCTCCACAGCAAAAACCCTGATATTCACTACATGGCTTTAATGCTCATTCCTTATTGGTCGACTATCAAGATCGCTAGTCTTCTCAAAGCTCACTTTGTTTTCAAGTCTATTTTTACTATGATGTTTACTTCGTTCAAATAACCCCTTATATATAAAAGTTCCTTCCTTTAATGAGTCTTTGGACTTCTTGGAGGTGTTATGTAATAATATTCCATGCTCTTGTGATCTTTCTTACATAGGCCAGACATCAGGAAGTTTTAAAATAAGGTAGGATACATTGGAGATGTTGACAACAACGGAGAAGATATCTCGTGCCTGCCTTTTCATTCCTCCTCCCCATATACCCCACAACATTGAGTGAAATAAACACTCCATACCTAACATAGAAGACAATTTTACTGCTTGCCACATAAAAGAATATACTATTGTCATCTTTTCACAAGGCACACTTAATAGGAATCAAGGATTAATCTTGTGCAATATTTTGAAATAGCTTATTAGATATTTCCATACATCAGACTAACTATTTAGCCATCTGCATGCAGTGCTTATTAATAGCTATCTCATGCCACGTTCCACATGGTTTCGGTTAGTTTATTGTATTGTAATAGTTCCTACATAAGTTTGTTTTAGTAATGTTATAATTCGTATTTATCTTTATTACGTTTATATATATATATATATATATATATATATATTTTTTTTTTTTACCCAGAAAAGCCACAAATTTTTTTTACTGGTGAAATTAGTAGGCTTCATTATCCTTGTAGTCATTTATGACCAAATAAAACCTAGTATATTTCTAATATTAGGAAGCTCTTAGAGGCACCATCCCAAATGTGAGAACAGTATCCATTAGTTGGATGGATATATGTGATGTGTATAGAGATGAGACCATGACTTTACCTCTGAACATCTATTGATGAAAGAGAGAACCTAATTTTTTGGATGCTGATGAGATAGTATTTGTAGTATTGATGCCAAGAGTGATTTGAGGTTAGAATAATCTCGAGAGAAATTTAATCTCTTCTGAAGAGATTTGATTGTCAAAAATAGATTTTATTTTATTTATTTATTTTGTGAGAAAACAGGATCGAGTTTTACTAGGATTAAATTAAAGAGATTATCAGAATCATTGAAAAATGGTTTGAAGATAAAGATATTCTATTAACAGATATTCTATTTTAAGATAGAGATATTCTGGAAGTTTTGGTGATTTTTTGTAGTCCCAAGCTTATTAAATGATTCGTAGAAGTATTGTTGTTTTTGGAAAAATCTGCTTTTTTCATCTTAGACTGGCTAACTCACCTTTTGAAAAGCCCTTATGATGATTATTTTCACCCTAGATAAGTTTGAAACCCACGTCTGGATCTCTGTGTACTGTCATTAGCAAAACTATGTTAGATTTACAGTCAACTGGAGAATGTCATTGATACAAAGGAAGAAGAGAGTAGGTAAAAGAACAGAATCTTGTGGAACCTGCATTAGTTGTAAAGTTTTAGTATGAAAATCCATCACACATAATGGGCATTCAGAGATGATTAAGCTAGCAACCCATTTGAAGAAGTCAGATCATATGATAAAAGCTTACTTAACAGGCCTGTGCCCTAAACCCAATAAAATATTCTTAAAGATATCAAGAATAACTACTTGAGACTCCAAAATTTTCTGTGGCCTTAGTCCAAAGTTAGATAACTTAGAATATCTCGTTTATCAAGAGTGGTGGAATTCATATTGGCTGTAATTTATTACTTGAGATGATTTGTAGTAGCTTACAGGATGTGTGTTAATGGTTTTCTTTATTACTTCAAATGATCTGAAGGGAGCTAAATTAGTGGCAGAAGTTTCTCATGAATATGGGCCAATTTCCAACCAGGATAGATACATTTCGAATACGAGAGAATGAAAAGGTCACAGAATAGGAGTCTGGTCAAGATTCTTCTGATCTTTTTGGTTAAAAATAAAAAGTGTGTGTGGGGGGGCAGATATTGAAAGTTGTGTGTTTGGGATAGTAGGAGATTATTTGTCAAGATTTGTCTATGCAAGAATTAGAGAAAAAGTAAGAGGTCAGTATATATTTGTTTTTTTGTGAATGCATTCTTGCCATTGGGACATAATGCAGGTTTCCTTCTTTTTTTTAACCCATTCGAAATCACTTTGGATGTGCTTATAGTTTGCTGTTTCCTGCTTTGGTATAAACAAAAAAAAAGAAAAGGAAGATGAAGATTTTGATGGAAACCCAATTGCATTAAAGTCTGGTTTTTTTCTTGTATAGCTTTGGCACACTTCATGGAGAACTAGGGTTTGGATAATGAATGAGGACTTGAAGTAGAATGGAGAATAAATGATTCCATACCAATAAGATTTGCCTAGTGGACAAACAGCATCCACAGTATACTTGGAAGAGATCTCAAGTGTGATTAGGAATTTTTGTAAGCATGTTAATCTGTAAAATCATTGGCTTTATAGCAAATGTTTCAACAACTCTACCTCTTGGAATTATGAACATTAAAATCTCCTAAGAAGATGACTTCACTCCAGGAAAGTTGGACTGAATAAAATAAGAAAGGTAATCAAAGTTCAGAATGGTTTTTGGCATTAGGAAAGAGTAATAGTCGATTAATCTAACAAAATGAGAATGAGAGATTTTTAGCCAAAGAAAATCAAAAACAGGAGATTCTAAATTGGAATTTTCTGATGCTATATCAGAGTGATCATATGCTCAATGTACATATGTTCACTCCGATATATTCACTGTGCAAATGAGATAAGTCAAAGGGAGTGTAATTGGAAAAACTGAGATGAGCGGTACCTGAAGAAGCTGAAATTTTTGTTTGTTAAAGTGTGCGTGCGTGTGGTTTTTGGTAGAAGTAAGCATTGCAGAAGTTGGAACAAAGACCATATTATATATATTTGTGAAGTGAATCTTGGAAATCTTTGGAAAGTTTGTCTTTATCTGCATGTCGCTGTTCCTCATTGCTCAGCTGTTTCTGGTCGTCGAATTGAAATTGGGAGGAAATGAAACTTATCTACCACCTAGTATCTCAAAGATATGACTGTTCCGCTCTGGTGTGTCCTTGACTTCTGCCTATATTAGTCCACTCCTAGATAGCTTACTCCATTTTTATGTAATGCCTATTAGCCAAAGGATATATCCTGCTGAAGTAGGAATTAAAGTCCAACTATATGTACCCTTTACTGAAAAGTCCGAGTGTGAACCGCTCTCTTAACTCTATACACAAGAGGGTGTCCAACAAGGATAATTTCTAAATTATCCTTTCTAAATTGGGACACTTATTTGCAATCAAGGTCAACTTGATAACTGAACAACTTCCTCCAACTGTAAGTAATATTCTTATGGAGATGACTTTACCGTTTTTTTTTTTTTTTTACTCATTAGTGTAATATGCTGGTGCTAGAAACACAGCTGTAGCAACCGACTGATCACCATTCAAACTAGGCGCTTGCAAATGGGTCGTATTTTCAGAGAAGACAGTTTGTGTGCATTTTTGGGTGCATTGCACCCGACCCAGAACTTAGACTAGGACAAACCATCCCGGTCGCACCAGAGGCTAAGTCCTTAGGACTGAAGAAAACCGTTTCTTCCCTCACATATGCTAGCTGCGAGATAAATGCCGTAAAGTGATGAACATCTTTTGCATCCTATCTTCCACCTCTCGTGGTGCACCGTCTTTATCGTGCAGTGATAAGATCGAAACCTGATTATGAGTTAGAAGTTTTTTTCTGGGCCACAGAATGTACCCAGCATGTTTGGATCCTATTCACCATCAAACTATAAGACTCGCAACTGGAAAGTTTCAAACCTCACCGATTCCTAGTCAATATGTCAAGACAAATGAAACTACCTTGTCGCTTCGACGTCAACAGCTGTCCCTACTGTTGCTTCTAAAATGAATTCCTTATCCAATTATATTTTGCCCAAGGTGGGAGAATCTGTACGACACTCATCAAGCCTCAGTACGACCCTTGGTTTGAGAACAAACGCTATCTTAAACGCCCTGGGTATTAGGGTCGACCGTATTGCATATATCATCAAATATACTATCTCCGTGGAATTCATATATACTACCATGCAGCTTTTCTTTCTTCACGCTATCCAAATTTCCACTTTACTGTTTACCAGCAGCTCTTTCAATCTCATAGAATCAAATACTCCGATTTTCTGCCTGTGGAACACCAACGGTTCAAAATGAGAGGCCCTACTTGGAATCTTCCGTTGTCTTTCCAGACAGTACAATAGCTGCTCAGATCCCAGTAAAATGTAACAACTTCACTGCTGAGCTGTATGCAACTGAACTTGTATTAAACTACATGAGATTGCACGGCTACCTAAGATGCATGAATCTATACAGATTGATGGAGTTTCCTGTAAGAAATAAGTCTAGACCTACATTCAGGGCTCTCGTATCTAATATGTTTTCTTCAGTTATGGAAGCTACATTTGGATGCGTGCTTCTTTTGAATCCCCAGCCACGTTTTGATTAAGGTTGCAGCTAGGTCAGCTCGTTTCTCAACCTTCCACCATCTATCTGTACTATACGCCGATTACAGGCAAATCATAAGACAAACTTTTATCCCAGTGGCAGTCATCATGGAATAGAAACGAATAATAAACCCTGTCGAATCAAGCCAGAAATTAAATTGTGACAGACTAGTCTACGCACGCTTCGTAAAGAGGAAGTTGTTTTTGCTCGGCCCCGCATAGGTCATAGTCATCTCACACACTCCTTCCTATCGAGGGGTGATGACATGCCTCTGTGTGAGTTGTGTAGTAACGGATTAACCATCAATCATATTTTAATTGGCTGCTCTCACTTCGTCAATGAGCGCAGTCACTGTTTTATCCGTATTCATAATCCGTGTGAGCCCTTATAATACTCAGGCTGGTTTTATCACACTCACCAGTGTCTTTCGTTTTTAAATTTTTACAGGAAATCAATATATTTCACCGTATATAGATCGTTTACATTATTTTTTATTTAATGATGTTTTTGTATATAGGCTTTAATTACAAGATTGTCGTTATTTGTGTTTTACGAACTTTTTTTTTTTTTACAGTTTTTCATAGACCTTTAGGGTTATTTTTACCTTGTATACTGCTATGATCTTTATTACACCTATCCTTTTTATATATATTCTTATCTAAAAGGTTACATATAAGGTAAAAATAACCTTGTATACCGCTATGATCTTTATTGCCACAGTATGACTATTTATCCTTGAGTCATAAAACCCTAAGCAATCTGCCAGGAATCTACTGGTTCTTCTCCATCCCATATTCTTATTCGGGGAAAAGAGTTTCATCATCATATTTTCAGTTCCATATATTAATGCCTTCACTTACAGGTTATTTTATTGTTTTTGAAGTTATTTAATAGAAATGTGTTCTACCAGATTATTTTTGTATTGCGTAGTATGCGACCATAAATCCTGAGACTGCTGTAGACGTAGTTTAACAGTCCCATTGATTTTTACAGTCTCTCGTGTTTTGATTGATATTAGTTAACATTTTGTAAATTTCTTATTCTCTTTTAAATTACATATGAAAATATTCCAGCGTTCTTTGTCTTTCCTGACTTATCTTTTAGCTATGGCTTTATTTCTATTATATTCAATCTTATCTTCATTTTCTTGAAAGCAATTCAAATGCCGCTTGTACCACAAATGTTTAACCACAATTCTTCAATCGATTCACCGATTTCTATATCTTTTGCCATTAATTATGCCATAAGGTTTCTTAACTTCACACGATAACACGAAAGAAGTGAATAACATTTATTCAAAGGCCATATATTTCAGCTTGTCGCCGACGATGGCTTGTAGGCCATCATCCGTGTAAACGCTAGTTAATTACGAAGTGGAACGCGAGCAATGGATTAATTTGAAACATGAGAGACGCGTGACGTTATAAATAAAACTCAAAGGTATAACTGACGAAACACTGCAACTGTATTAATAATTAAAGAAACTTTAATAATGTGTGATTAGAATACGACTTTACCATATTAGCGAGAGGTAGTCGTTCCGATTAAAATTCTGACGGTGAAAGCTTCAGCTCTTTCTTTAAACAAACGTTCAGATTTACTGCAACAAAGAGGGAGTAAGCGTTTTTCAGACCATTCGATATTGTAGTCCGCATCTATTCCATTAGCAGGAAACCTTATTATATCAACAGGAAATCTGGCCTTGCCAGATTTCCGGTTGATGATGTAATAAGACTGGTGTTCCTGTATTCTCTTCACTTAACTTCCAGTTCGTCCGAAGTAAGAAAGGTGACAGTCATAAGGAACTTGGTAGATGTCAGGAAGAGCAAGAAGAGAACGTTTATCTTTAGAAGATGGAAACCATGATAATAGTTTGATAACAGGAATAAACGTAGCCACTAGATTATACTTCTTAAGAATTCTAGGAATCTGTTCTGCGAATGCTAGAACTGTACGTGATAAAGATTGTAGACACTGTTCCTTTTTTTTCTGAGCTAAAATTATAGGAATCAAAAAACGTTGTGTAGTCAGCACCGAGAAACCATTGAGTTTCCTATCGTTTGATGTTTAAAAGTTCTTGCTGTAGTTGTTTCGGCGTATAGTGTGAGCACGTCGCAGTAGAGGGATGGTGAGCAGATTACTGTTCAGTGTAGCATCCAGTGAAAGTGAGCTTTAGATAATCGAAGTACTGTAATTGTCTTTTTCTATTTCCATAGTAAATACGTATATATAGCTAACCCAAAATAAAGGGCTCCTGATGTATGGATGTCTTCTCAATGTTCCAAATAGAATTTAGCGAGAGCGGACTTCCCGCAACAGTTCTTTCAACTTGATATAATAAATGCTCCCCTCTTTTTTAATTCCTATAATCCTAGCTCCAATGACAATGAAACATTGAGTCCCTATTCCATACATTTCCGGCATCTCAGAACTTATTTTTAGAATTCTTAAGAAGTATCTAGTGGTTACATTTGTAGCTGTTAACAAACTATCGTCATGGTTTCCATCTTCTAAAGATAAACGTTCCCCTCTTGCTCTTCCTCGCATCTACTAAGTTCCTTGTGACTGACACCTTTCTTGCTTTGGACAAACTGGACTGGGCGTTCAGTGGAGAAGAGAATACAGGAAAACCAATCTTACATCAACAGGAAATCTGGCTTTGTACAACATGGAATAGATGCGGATCACAGTATCCTATGGTCTGAAATGCGTTTTATCCCTCTTTCTTGCTGTAAATTTGAATGTTTGTTTAAAGAAAGCACCGAAGCCTTGCTTCACCATCTGAACTGAATCGGAACGACTGCCTCTCACTGTGTAAGATATGGGAGAGTCTTATTCTAATCACACATCAAAGTTTTTTAATTATTAATAATTAATAATACAGTGTTTCCTCAATTATACATTTGCGTTTTATTCATAACGTCACGCGGCTTGCATGTTTCAAATCAATTTATTCTTCGCGTTCTACTTTGTAATTCACTGCCACTGATGATGGCCTGTAATTTTCAGGCTGAAATATGTTCTCTGAATAAATATTATTCACTTATTTTCTTATGTTATCGTGTATCTTTTGCCAACTTTTTATGTTTGTTGAATGCGCCGCTTTATATTGGGGTCTTTTAAATGACTGACTTTGAAGCAATCTTTAAATTCTGCTTTCTGAATCATCGTGGGGGAAATCGAATTAGTGAGACTGATATTATTATTATACGGGCACCTCCACGGAGTCGGAAGACTCATTGCGGGAGACCCAATCTATTCACACAATTTGTCATACCTCTCCTTGAACCCATTAACAGAAAAAACAACTGACTGGCAACCTATTCCACTCATTCACCGCTCTCCAAGCAAAAAATCTAGTTCTCACACCCCTACTGACCACACCTTTATTCAACTTACAGGGATGACCCCTTGTTCTGGTCCCTCTAGCGAAGTGCTGAAACATTTCCCCCTGCATCTATCCTATAAAATCCTTTAAGTAACTTAAATGTTTCTATCATATCCCCTCTTTTTTCTCCTATCAACCAACTTCTCAATCCACAAACTTTCAATCTATCCTCATAGGGAACATTCCAAACGCCACTCGCCTCAGAATCCTCTCCACCGCTTCCTCATCCCCAGGCGACCATACTTGAGCACAGCAATCCAGAAGTGGGCATATCAAAGCCTCATAAAGAGGAATAACTTCTTTATCTCTACTTGTTAATGTGTTCTTCAATAGCTAAACAATTTTATGGGCAACCTTAGCAATATGTTCTCTAAACTTGAACATTCTGTCTACCACACTCCTAAATCTCTAGCTTCATCTATTTCCTTGAGTACAGTGCCATCAATGTGATACACAGCTTGTAATCTATTTATCCCAAAACGCATAATTTTATTTACATTTCTCGACATTAAACTGACACCCATTAACTTTTGCTCATACTTGGCCACTCACTTCAGAATCCTCTCCACCGCTTCCTCAACCCCAGGGGACTAGACTTGAGCATAGCAATCCAGATGTGGGCATATCAAGGCCTCATAAAGAGGAATAACAGCGTATTTAAATCTTCCTGCAAGCTCCCCACATCGTCTTGATTAACCATTACCCTATCTAGTATAGTTTCGCACCACTAGTCACCTGTTTTTCGCCTCTATTCTGCCCCTCCATATACCACCTTTTGATATCTGTCCAGCAGCCACCCTCTTATCTACTTAACCAGTGTCATATCCATCCCCGTTTGTTCTAATTTGTGTCACGGTGTTCCATATGGTATTCTACCAAATGCCTATGCAAAATCATCTTGGAGGCATTTCCTTTATCCAACTCATCTGTTACTCTATTATAAAAAGTTAGTAAATTACTAAGGCATGACCGACGCTTCACAAAGCCATGTTGACCTTATACAATATAATCTTTATCTTGAATTCTTGAATTCTCGTTTTTTTACCAATTTTTCTAGTACTTCTACCACCATGCCTGAGATACTGATTGGTCTATAATTTGCTACTGTAGTCTTAGAACCTTCCTTATGCAGAGGAATAATTTTGCTCTCTTTCCACTCCCTTCGAGACTTAAACACTTAGTCAATGGCATTGCCAGTTCCCTTGCACATTCTTGCAAAACCTTAGCCTAATATATACCATTCAATCCCACAGCTCTATTTACATTGAGATTCTGCAATGTCCTAAGAACCTGCAATTCATCCACCTCTGTTACCACATTAGTGTCGGTCACATAGGTTAAAGCAGTAACCTTACTAGGAAGATATATACTTTCAAAGTGGTCACTAAGTAACTCAACTATTTTATCCCCTTCTCTCTCCTCTTGACCATCATCACTCATTAAGATTAATCTTCCATAGTTATCAAAAGCTGATCACCTTTCTTGCCTGAGCCTTGTATTGTTCATGAGTTTACTGGTCACCTTTCTGTTTATATACCCTTCACAGCATTTTCTTCTGCAGTTCGTGCTTAATGATATTACTCATCCATCTAACTCCTACTCAATTAACCCTCCATATGCTAGGTACACAATTTAATACTGCTTCCTCTAGAAGACCCTTAACTATATCCCATCCTTATTCTGCAGTGTTTTATACCATGGTACAGATTTAAGCTTTTTCCTAAGCATGTCATAATCACCTGCCTTGTACTTCCACAAATATCCCTTCTTGATTGAATATTCCTCATGTTTTACAATTTCCCAAGTCACTTTCACCAGTTGGAGGGAATGTTGTCACCTTGGTTATGGATAGCTCTTCTGATCCTATGACCAGGTCCAATACCCTCCCACCCTTAGTCCCCTCAATTGCATGCTGCGTTAGTAATGATCTCTCAGCAGGTGTATAAATTTATTTCCTTTCTTCCTTCCAGTCTATATCTCCATATTTGAAGTCCCCCATAATAATCACTCGACCTGTACTCATTGTACTAATTTGGCAATGCATGTCTTCCAGATTATCTGTGGAATCCCCTGGCCTATAGCAACAGCCAACTGTATATTTGGTCTTAATCTCACACCAGATTGCTTCAAATGAGCAGCAAGCCTCCCGCCTGTTTTCTGTTCTTTTTGGTTGCAATTCATCTGCTATCACCAGCAGTACCCCCCCCCCCCATCTTCTCTATCTTTCCTGAAAATATATTAAACCCTTCACATTCTATCTCTGTAACTACATTATCTGCTGTTAGCCAAGTCTCATTAATGCCTATACTATAATAAGAATTGGTCAGTTTCTGATTCGAAGTTTCTGAAAATCCTGGTGTCAAGAAAACTTTTGCTAATTAATTATTCACTATTATATAGTCCAATGCTTGTCAATAGATGTGCGAGACAAGGTTTTAAGAGTTAAATGGCAGACCGCATTTTTTTTTTTTTGTTGTTGTTCGAAATATATACATATAAGATTATGTAAATATGCAGACCTTTCAGTCCTTTTAATTAATATTACAATAAATGAGATTTTAAAAAAATACAGTTAATTGAGGGTACTGGACGATGCTGGCGCTTGAAAGTCGTAATTGTTCAAGAGTAGTCTTTCATACTGTTCTTGTGTTTTGGCTTTATGTATTTCATATCAGAAAATGGCCTCTCGCATATACCAATATGGCGCAAAAAAAAAAAAAAAAAAAAAAAAAAAGGTATGCTGAATAACTACAACGATATATGTCGAAGTTCAGTACTGATTTTTGCGCCATACCATACCATATAAGTACTTCCAAACATTGAAATAATTGATAATCCCAGATTTCTTATGTTGGGGTATTTCTCAGTGGGAATAAAATAAATGAATTAATTCTGCTTCGGGTTTTTTTTTTCGAGCTCTAATAAATTCATATGTTTGAAGTTCGTATAATTCCATTTGATAAATAAAGTTTATTCTTTCAACCAGCATTCATTTGATTGCTGAACAGACGTATGCTTGGTTTGATTTCATCAAATTGTTTATACCTGTCATCAAAATTCTTAAGAATGTTGAGCCGATGAGAATACTTCAAAATCTATAGTTTAACCAAGTATCGCCATTTCATCAAAAAGCTCCTTGCAAGATTCGAAGCGAGTCAAACTGTTTCTTTGTAGATTTAATTTTAACATGGCAGTTTGTTACGAAAATCATTTGTATGACTAAAGATTACAGATATTTTGGTCTTTCCTTTGCAGAACAATATTTAATGCTTACAAGTGTGGTGTGATAAATTAGGAAAGCTAGTGTGCTAAGGAAAGTGATATCACTGTGACTTTTAATTGGATCAGTATCACATTTTATTTCTTCCAATAAAAGCAGATATGTAGTTCTTTCCGAAGTTTGAAAAATCTCACTAGTATTTTTCCAGAGCTCAACTAACGAATGCGATTGTGCAGAAGCAAGTTACCATATCTGGCATCAATTTCACAGTTTCTGCTCCATATCGTTATTTGTTATTTTCACTTCCTTCATTGTATTAGGCAATCCCAGCGAAGATCCGCGTCATACTTGGTGTATAATGCAATGTAACATTTGGGATTTCATTCCATCTGTTTCCAGCAAACCAACAACGCCAATAATTTTCCCGGTCATGCATATGTATAGAGTGGCAAGCAAGCGGTCAATGACAAGATGCATATGGCTGAAAGTGTACACCGATTATTTTAGAATGAAGTAAATATTACAGTTGGGTAATACGAGTTAACAACAGCAGAATATTCTATTAGAAATGATAAAATAGATAAATTCAGAGATAAAATTTGGAGGACCGGAAAATTTCGTTCCAGGGGTCACCATTTAGACAGCACTGATATACCCTGTTATTGATCCTGTGTCCTGCCATCCAAGTGTATTTATGAGAGTTTTCGTGTGCTTAAAAATGTGTTTGTAACTAAAATTATTGAACGTGCATAATCGATTATCCTCCCATTTCTATTAACTGTTTGCTCGCAATATGTACTAATCACCGAATTTTACTATTGCCAATTCTACAATTGTTTCCTATCACCACTAGATAAGTATTTACTTTGTTCATCATTTCTTGCAGGTAAATACTTACATTGCTACTTCATTGCCTTCCACACTGTAATGGCAGTCAGATATCTTCGTTGTAATCTAATATTCATTTGTATTATTCTTCTATTCCAATAAATATTAACCCTGCTTTCTTTTGTAGTGTTTTGTGCGCCATCAATGCTATTTCTGCATTTTTTTTCCTCAGTGCTGCTTACACCACTAAATTTGTATATTATGATTCATTAGTTTTATGTCTCGATTTTTTTTTCTTTTCTTGGATCAACATATTACTGCAGTGTATAGTTCTTTTTGAGTTCATCAAATTCATTTTTCTGCCTCTCTTATACTGCTTGGAAAGAAGTCAACGGACACCCCATATACAAGATGCATCGTGCCATGTAACCAGTCACGTTTGTAGCCAGTCTAAATTGGAGGAATATGATGCTCCCAAGTCACTGCAACTGTGTCCGGGTGAAATGGCTGCGAGAAGGCAACTGACTGAGTTTGAGAGGCATTGTGATAGAATGACATGCTGCATGTCTATTTGTTCGGCAAATTGTGGACAAATTGGACCATCCCAGGTCAACAATCAGTGATACATACTGAAATGGGAGCACAGGGAATCAATTGCAAGTACTACCTGCAGTGAACGACTCACCGAACGTGACCGTAGGGTGCTACGAAGGATAATATGTAAAAACCACCATTCGTTCGCCGACACGTTGAATGCGGAGTTCTGGACATCGACTGGAACACGAATCTGCACAAAAACAATCAGAATCGAGGCTCACAATATACGTTTCCATGGTTGGACCACAATATGCAAACCCCACATTACCGAACCAACATACAGCGTCGTCTTCGGTGGTACAAAGAGCGTGTACAGTGACAGTGGGACGTGGACGCTTGGAAAGATGTGTTATGTAGCGACGAATCACGCTTTACCCTCTACCGTGCAGATGGGCGAGATGCCCGATGAACGTCTCTTTTAACAGAGTGCGTAACCCCAACTATGAAATTCGAAGGGGGCGGTATATGATGGTATGGTCCTGGTTTGGCTTAGGATCTCTGTTTGTGGCTTCACAAACATTGAACTCCGAGAGGTATCTGAACATTCTGCACTAGGGCCGACTCTACCGACGGTGCAAAACATGAATTTGCACGGGGCAGCAAAATTGGCATAAACTATACGAAAAATAAGAGGAAGGAGCGGCAAAATATGCTACTACACAGGCCGGCTCTGTTCTGGACAATGCAATGCTTTCTATTTTGTGACATTTCTACGGAACTGACCATTGTCTCTTTCAGGAAGAAATGCATGGTCATAAGGCTGTTGCTATAACTGCATAGTTTGGACATGAGCGTCACTACAATTGATTGACTTCCACAGAGTTCTGATCTCAACCATATTGAACTTCTGTGGAATGAACTAGGGCGTCAGTTGAGGTCAAGGGACGTCCGTCCCACAACAATCCAGGACCTCATTACACGCTTACAGGAAGAATGGTCAAAATTCCCATTGATCGGTATCGTACGCTTGTGGAAAGTATTCCCCGTAGAATTGCTGCAGTCATCGAAGCGAAAGGAAGTCCTACATCTTATTAAGGAGGGCGCCATGACTGCATGTTCCTCATACTATGGTGTCTGTTGACTTCTTTTCAAGCAGTGTATGTCTTGGACATTTCAGATAGCAATGCTAGTTCTATCCTTATGTTTCCTTATTCATAGCCTTGTCTTCAACCTTTAAATCCAGGCCTTTTATTTCCTTTTGAGACTTAAAACACACACACACACACACACACACACACACACACACACACACACACACACACACACACACACACACACACACACACACAGGGGAACTCCAGGAAAAAAAAAATCACTGCGTGGTGAAATAGGGTATATTTTTATACACAACACACGTATGGAGAGAGAGAGAGAGAGAGAGAGATCTGGATTTCGAAGAATAGCGTAAGAAAAGATTGCATCTCTTCAGAAATTATCAGTTATGGATGCCCCTTGAACATAACCAAAACAAGTTTACAAAATCTTGTGTTCAATGCTCAAAAATATTATTACAATTTTGAAATGTTGCACGTCTTGCATGAAGATTATCCGAAATTAGCACAAGTCTCTGTGAATTGTTTTGGGTATGTTCAATCTGCATTCCTAACTGTTAATTTCTGATCATCGAAGACTTTGCGAATAGATTTAATCGTGCTATCCTTGGACTTTCAGATCTCTCTCTCTCTTCGTCAACCACAGATCTAGTATTTTTTAAATGTATTCATAATTTAAAATTTGTATTTTGTATAAAATATGCAGGCATTCCCTGACTTATGTAAATTATCCTGAAACGACTAGAAAACTGGTCGATTATAACAATTTTACTTAAACCGGCTTATGTTATCCGCACGTCATATAATGGCGGGCTTTGGCAAGCCAAACAGCCCACGTGGCGCACATACTCTTTCATTGCTCTCACTTTCAACATGGATGAGCTGTATTATTATTACGTGACACTCTACTCCACTGCACCCAACACGGTCTCCACTACTTAATTCCCAACTACACATAACATTTACCACCACCACAACAGTCTTTTGTCTGTAAACTGTGTGTTCTCTTTGGCCAACTGACCTATATGCGGGATGAAAAAAAACTAGAGTTTCTGGACATTAAAAAGCCTTGCTATCTCTGCATGAATTAGATCGGCTAAATAACCTTCAATTTTGAAAGTCCATATAAAAATTCCTCTCGTCATGACGAGAATCGAGCTCAGGTCTTTTCTATTTGAAGGGCGCATTGTACCCTTTTTTTTTCTCACAATTGCGCTACATAGTGTTTTCGTACTATATATATATATATTTTAGTCTTCGCATGGATCTTAATGCTTGATGGTTCTTAAAAATCCAAAGAGAAATAGATGACACGTTAGCCTGTTATTGAGAGATTTATGAAGAGATGAAACAAACGACTGTTCGGTTGTCATCTTTTGAAATTTTTTTCACGAAGGTCGAACGGACAAAATGAACATTATTATTATTTAAAAAAAAATATTTTCTCATACTATTTACGCTATATTATATTACTTTGTGTTAATACATATTGAAGTCCAATTTCTGTGTGAATTCTGAATGAAACTAACGAAAACAACCTTTAAAACATGTTAATGCATACACATACTGTAATTATTAGTGATTTAACGGATGAGGAAATTAAATCCGAGTTACCTAAAGTTTGCGGAACTTTTAAGACGTTGGAAATTTTACTCTTTCACCGCAGTACGCAGTGATGTTTGGAATACCATGTATATAATTTTCCCCTTCAGTATTTCTTTGGATGACATTAAAGTCTAAATAGCTTAAATAGGACGAAACACTTCAAAAGTAGATTAAATGAATAGTTATTTCCAAACTGTGTCACAGTCAGTGTTCTTCCAAGTGGCACAGTTTGATTTGTCTATTTATCTTATCAGCTACGCATGTGTGTGTATATAAAGTATTATGCAATTTAAGTCTCGATACTGCAACGTATTTGTTCTGCCACGCGTTATTTAGTTAATAAAAGTCTGGATTCACATTTGATCACTGAAGCTAGATATGTAGAATTTTGAAGTAAGTCTGAACAGGTAGACTGCTTGAGCACATAGTAATATAGTCACAAAACGAGTCTGTCTGCCCATAATATCACAGAGAATGTATTAAATTATATTTGATCAACTGAGACTTGGTCCTTTACCCTCTTCCCTTTGGCGCTCATTAAAGGTAGGATTAAAATGGTTGGATTTACAGTAATTGAGGCGTGAAGAGGGATCATCCTAGAGGTTGCGCAAGGGAAGTGCTAAATAAGGGTGAGAAGCAGTTTTTTTTTGTACGTGGAGAGTGGTTGGTGAATTGAATTCATTGCCAGAATATGTTATGTATGAATTTAGAGTTCGGTATGATATTTTGCAGGAGAGTAATCCTCGATTGAGTTTGTGGACTATGTAATTATCATTATGACAATTCAGGAGAATTGTCATAATGATAATATAAGAAATTAAGATGCATTTGCATAGTGCGCTACGCATCTTCATTTTTTCTGGGCGTTTTCCAGATTTGAAACGCACTATTATTATTATGTGACACCTCCAGGGAGTCCAAAGACTCATCGAGGGAGAGTGTGCCAACAGCATCGAACGATTGAAACCCCTTCCAACTACTAACCGCGCTCAAACTTTTTTCGTGAGCCATTAGTATCAGAGGCTCTACCAATCGACGAACCTTTGCTGGCGTATCCGAAAAGTTTTGATCTTATTGGGGGGAAAAGGCCATTTCAGCAAATGAACACAAAATAGCGGAAATCTTGACATTTAATATAAGTGTTCAGTATATGTATTAATATAAATATATAACTAATGTGACAGTTTGATTTGACTTATGTGCCTACAAACGCATCACGTCATTGCAGTTTCTAATGTCGTTTTTTGCACAGTTGCACAGCCTGCTGTTTTGGAAGTATCATATTTTTCAGGAATTTTCTTATTCAATCAGTTGAAAATTCAGTTTATAATTTATAGAAGTTTGCTCTTTTGTTTACATTTTGCAGTTGTCAGAGCGGATTTAGAATACTGTTCTCTCATCAATGCTTTTCTAGAATTCATTATATCCTGAAGGAATGTAATGGCTGTTCCGACACAGCCAGCAATTTTCTGATGCCATTTAAGCCAGAAATGTTTGTTTTGAAAATCTTAGTTGATCTGATGTTTTGAAAGTTAAATTTAGAAATGTCTTGAAATTTGAAAGGTATAAAAATGTTTTTGGGATAGAAGAGGAATTATTGATTTCGACACCGGACCTAGAGCAATGTTTATACAAAAAAATAGTTATCATTCGCTACCTATGAGGTCAATACCACGACCGCTTTCGAATTATGAAGTGCGATGACTTGCTCCTCGATAGGGAAAACTTGCGTTTTACTTTTGAAGAAAGTTGCCACCCTAAAATAGCTGTGACGCCGGTTTTGCTAGCTCATGAAAATTCCTTCAACGAACCTGCAATATTCATGCTATAAAGAAAGAAGACTTCGGTAAATTAGTGAACCTGTCTACAAGTCAAACTGGTTTTATTCTAGCGGTTCTAAAATTGGATAAAAGGTGGTGTGTGTGTGTGTGGGGGGGGGGAGTTGTTTGTTATAATCGTCTTTCGAAACAACTATAGCGTATTACTTCAAATAAAGTAACTCCTTTTTTTTTTGTTGTTAAATATGCTGATTATGAAATAATATTTATTTATTTATTATTATTAATGCATATAAAATTTAGACTGAGTTTGAACCCATTGGGAAGGAGAGTATATATTAATTAATTAGTTGTTAATTCTCTATGGAAAAGGTATCGCCAATAAGAACAAGCTCATAATTTGTCTCGGTAAATTTCATCCATTTTACAGTGTCGAATAATTGTAAATGTCAAATGACAACTTCATGACACCTTATGAAAATATGTAATTATCAAACACACACGCACGTATATCATTGTCAACGTCAGGGAACTTCTGATCATTAATATTGCGGCACCTCTGTAGTAGCGCAGAGTTGATTTGAGAATAGTATAGTCACAAAAGTTTCCATAATGAAGATCCTGTGGTCATTGTTAAACTTTTCTAGGAAGCTCATACTACGAACATTTTGCTGCCATAACGGTTTAGTTTACTAGTCTCCCGGATGCGAGTTGATAATAAGCGACTGAAGATCTCAAAGCTTGATTGCTATTAGTAACTACTCCGGGTCAGTTCGAAAACTGTAAAGGATTCTATTTTTAAAGTATGCGGTAAAGCTTTATGTTAAAGCGTTTTTAATATGGTGGTGTTTGTTGTCATAATCCCATTCCGCTGAACTTTCTGTACGACTCAGTTGGTCATAATTCCTGCATTGTAGTTCAGCATATAAACTTTTTTTTGAATAGAATATTCAAAAATATAGTCACTTCTCAAGTGAGTACCCCATGATCACTGGCACCAACCGGAGGTAGAATAGTTACGTCTTTAACTGAAACGCCCTCTGACACTATAATCAAATCTAACACTCTTTGATCTCGAGTTCCTTCTGTGATATGCTGCTTGAGGAAGTTGTCTTACAACAGCTCAATAAATTCAGTGTCATTCTTCTCATGCGATTTCACAATTACCGAATTGATGTTCGGATAATTAGTCTCCCATTATAATTACTCTTTTCGCGCCAATCTTCTATTTGACGATGCATTTCTTCATCACTAGTAACCGATCCACCAGGTCTAACAACACCCCCACTGTGTACTCAGTCTTGTTAGATTCCACCTCACACCAGATGGCTTCAAATTCAGTACCACATGAAATACTGTTACTAGTACTAGGATCATAGGTCTCAACACTAACTGGATTCAAGTCATCCGATATTAGCAGCACTTCTCTCCTATCCTGTCTATCCTTCCTAAAAATACTATACTGTTTACACTCAATACCCACTAATATGTCTGATTCTGATAGCCACGTCTGACTAATGCTTACAATCTGAGGTCCCAACATATTGGCCAAGGCAACAAACTCTATCCCTTTTGTTTCGGATAGTCCTGGCGTTCGTGTATAGACAAATCTACCTACATGTTCTTTTGTATACTCTTGTCTGCATGACACAGTTGGACAACTTGCAGATCTCTATTCTTCTCTAGTGCCTTATACATGTAGATATATAGCCATGGGATCTATTGGAACAACACAAAATTACAAGGAGCAGCAGAAATAGTAATGCGTCCTATATTTTTAACCCCCCCCCCCCCCCAGAACAACACAAAATTACAAGGAGCAGTACGAAAGTAATGCGTCCTATATTAATTTTTTTTCCGCCAGAAAATATAATTTTAAATCCTCCGTCTTTCGCGAACGTCGTATTATTTTTCAACAATCTCTTCAACTTATTTTCAGTACATGTTTACCAACAATCAACTTATTTTCAGTACACGTTTGCCATCACTGAGTGATAAGATGCCGCGTTTGCCCTAAAAGTCGTTGCTCCGAAATATAGCTCTTCTTAAACAGCTTATTTCAACTCCTCATCAGCGAACATATCGTCCTCAGAGTTGCATCTTCCAGAGGACCAAATTGGTCCTCTGGAAGATGCAACTTCCAGATAATGATTGATCACAATTCGGACGATTGTGATCAATCATTACAAATGTTTTAATTGTATTCCTTTTGTGCAAATAGAAGATTGGGCATTGTCATGGAGGAGGACCTCGTGTTTCTGATGGATCGAAATCTATAATGCATTTTTTCAGTTTCTTCAACATCTCCATATATCTTACTGAATTGAGCATAGTATCTCCATAAACTCTACAAGCAAGCCATCTTTGTCCCAGAACACTCTTTACCTTTATGTTGAGCCCATACACGAGAAGTTGGTATCAACCTATAGTACTGTACTTTAGCACCGGGTTGCCATGACTTTATTCAAGAATGGCTACCTTTGTGAATTTCTTGTATGGTGAATCCATATTCTGCCAAGTGTAATAATAATCGAATTCTAGTACTTGCATCTTTAAGGAAAGCAAAATATCAATAAGAATATAATAATAATAATATATGGAATATTGGTTTACTTACATTATTGTTAATGGTGAATAACAGTGCTGTTTATTATCTGACAAGAAAATATAAAACCAGCCAAATTAAAAAAAAAAAAAAAATGATTTAGAAACGAAACATCTGACAAAATAAATAACTAATATTTTTTATTTTTTAAGATGCACTAACGTTATACTACCTCCAGAAGTTTTCACGATTACACATTACAGAGTTTCAAAAATTCTTTCAGGGCATCCTTGGCAGTTAGGGACTTAACTAGGAAAAACTAAAACTAGATACTATTCGTGACTTATTTTTACCCTTCCTATTGCAGTAAAAAATTGTTTCGATTATGCATGGAGAAAAACATAACTAGAGTGTGGTATGAAAGAATATAAAAGGATTAGAAGAAGCGAAACAGACGACAGAGTGAAAAAAAAAAAAAAATGTTAATCTGTTACTAAGACCAGATTCTACTGAGTTAAGGGAGGTCTGTGATAGCGAAATGATTCGATGCGCTGGCTGTGTAGAAGAAATTGTAGAGCGAGTTTGATGGTAGAAAAGACACATCAGAGGGATGGCCTACATTTGAATGAATTCAGCATCAGGAGCCTGAGAAATTATTGGAATGAAATCTAATGTAGTCAGAGAAAACTAGATCATCATGGGAAGAATGGTGATAGTGTGTTGGGTTATGCAAACTTGTTTTATATAATTGTCAAGAAACATGGTTATCAATCTGAAGAGATGGACTTGCACGCTTTGGAGTCGTAATTTTTAATAGTTGGCGGGGGGGATTGGAAAGAAAAAGTTGCCCAACTGGGCTAAGCAGAAAAACAAGATTACTTGTCAGTATTTGCATACAGACATGATAAAATAAATGCCAACAAAGAGGCTGAGTTTGTTGCCTTGACGAATACGTTGTGGCCTAAGATTGTTGGCATTAATGAAACACTGCTTTCAGAGTGAGATGTAATTACTGGATCATTTGTAAAGAGTATAGTAAAGAATGTTTAGAAGAGACAACAGCTGGAGAATAGGTAGTATTGCTGATATTAGATTTGAGTTTAGTTAGAGAAGTAATAGTGTTAGTCCAATGTATTAGTGAGTTTGAGGCTGTGTATATTGATATGGAGGATAACAGGATGAAATATATCGCGGGGTGTTGCTGCATATCTGTTCATTGGCTAGGTACGATAAAATTCATCGCTATATCCTGATGAGTACTAAAGGAGTAAATTTTGTGTTAATTATCATAACGTTGATTGGGTAGCAGAGACTATTTATAAGAATAAAAGTGAATTTATTGAGCTGTTGCAAGACAGCTTTTTCAAGCAATATATGAATCAAGAAACTCGAGATCAAAGAGTTATCAGTATTAAAGTTGATTAGTAGCGTTATAAGAGGGCTAGGGGATCTCATTTAAGCATGAGACTTTTGCCAGTGACAATGATCATGCTGTTCTAATCTGGGAATCAGCTAAGTTATATGAATGTTCTAATTAGAAAAGGTTGTGTTGAACTACAAAGCAGGAAATTATGATAATCTCAAGAGAATACTGTTTGGTTTCATAGTATCAGTTACTGGAAGAGACGGAGAACAGAAATGCATGGGAAGCTTTGAAAAGTCGCTTAAATGATGGGTACCTAATGTCTCCTGGAATTTGAAGACATATAGGGAGAGTGAAATGGATGCACAACCTTATTAAGCAAGAGATCCATAAAATGATTATATGAAAGGAATATCATGAGAATAAGGATGAGTTATGAAATATAAAGCTTAGGGTAGGATAGTTTAGAAGTATTGTATGGAAAACAAAGTCGGAGTATGAAAAGAAATCAACTCCGTAGGCTAAAGGCCACCGAAAATAATTGTATCGTTTTCAAGTAAAAAAAAAGAAAGAATGTTAAAAAAATAAATTTACTGAATGTAAATGGTAATCTTGTGTCAAAAGCAGATGCAGCTGCTCAAATAATGAGTACTCACTTCGTTAAGATTTGTCTACCTGGTGTATACAGCAGCGCCCATAGTTCTACCACTACATTACATGGAAGAATAGAGATGTATAAAAAGGAGGTCTTTGACCTGTTACATAACCAGGATAAGAATTCGGCAATAAGATCAGACGAGATAGCACGTATGCTAAATGAATGGCCAGCTGAAGTGGTTAGGACCTTGACATGGTTGTATAATTTGATTCTCAGTTCGGGAAAGGTCCCTGGATTCGAAAGATTGCATAGTAGTCGTATTGTTCAAGGGCAGTGTGTCTGACCTACCGACCTATCAGTATTTCTGGAGTGGTGGTAAATATTTTAGTGAAGTTGGTAAGAACTCTCATTCAGAAATATATTAACAGACATGCCATACTTGGCAACGAAGAGCATTGTTTTATTACATGGAGGTCATTTCTGGACTGTTTGCTCATATGCGTAAAGGAATACAATCTGTTATCCCTTTCAAGTTTACAGTCCATATCTCATGCTCTCCATGAGATATGGAGAGCATGAGAGCATGGTATCCTGTCAATTGCTAAGGCATTTGACAGGATACCACATGAAAGGCTGTTGCATAAATCGGAGAGTATGAAATATGGACTGTAAACTTGACTTTCATAAACGGATAGCTGACTGACAAGTATCGCAAAGTGGTATATGGAAGTTGTGAAGCTGGCGTGTTTAAGGTGACAAGTGGTGTACCTCATGGATCAATCCTTGAGCTGCTGTTCAATCAGTATATTAATAATACTGGGAAGGATCTGACATATGTTCAATTATTTGTTGATAGTGCACAGATAGGCAAGGCAAGCGGGGATGATACTGATACGTAGCATTTATAGAATGACATGAATAGACTGGAACTGTGGGTAGATGATAATGACTATCAATTCAATATAAGTATAAAGTTATGACAAACTTTTAGGAGTTATGGTAGATAGGAAGTTGATGTTGCAAGGTCATAGCAAAAATTGCAAATACAACTCGGAGGATAAGTGCATAAGTTTGCCTGTTGAGGGTGGTGAGTACATCTAGTGTGAATGAGTTCAAGAGAAGGTATGACAGTTGGTGGTGATGGCCTCCCGTGATAAGTTCTTGACTTCCTAGGTTCTCCAGTAATAATTTAATAGGCATTCCTTTATCAAGAGAGACAGTTTGCTACTCGGTTGCCTGGTCAGTGCTCTCCAACCAACAGGCTGTGAGTTCGAATTCCACCTTGGGTATGGATGTTTGCGATTGTCTTTAGGTGAGAGATGAATTTCATCGCCTGGTGTTACCGAACTTTCCGCTTATTGAAGACCTGAAGTGAAAAAATTCCAGGTATGTTTTCTAGAGCAGGGATTCCGGCATATGTAAAAAATGAAATATATAAAATATAATAAAAATAGAAAAAAATGTTATATTGGTTTACAACCTTTCGTGGGGTAAGAGTCACTTGGACGAACAAAAAAAATCGCCGCTTATTACAGTAAAAATCAAATATCTTGAACCAATCGAAAGGAAGTGTATGTAGACATATGAGTTGCCAGATATTAGATACTTCTTGTTTGGGAAATACTCCTACGAAGTTTTTAATTTTGGAAAGCTTTGTTAGTCAAGTACTGGCGAGAAGAGCTTGAACTTATTCTAAATTTTTAAGTCATTGCATTATATTATACATTTAGTAACGCTAACAGATGAAGCCAGACTTGCACAAAGTATTGTTAGATTCAGTGTGATTAACTTTATTAAAAGCTGGAATATAGTCGACCTTTCATATTACAGTAGTTCATAATAACAATAGTATCTGGTTAGGAAAGTCCTCATACCGAAGTGAGATGTTGCCTTGCGGAGAGTACTAAGACTTTTTTTTTTTTAAGCATATTTATTGGCAAACGATTCGAAGTGATCTTAATAATTTTGCACTGCGGTTGGATGATTTAATATATATTAAACACACTAGTGTCCAAAAGCTAAGGACGAACTACATTTTTATCTGTATATGAAAAAAATTTTCGTCACTACAGCCAGATTGGACATAAATTTATTGCCAGCACACTAATAAATTATATTACACAAAAACGTGTTATAAATTCTGTGCAAATTAAATTGCAATACGTTTTTGACAAAAGTTACAAATTTCCTATGGACTGTAAGTTAAGGAATTAACTTACACTAGAAAAATCATTAAGTTAAGGAATTACAGAAAACTATGCGGAGAGACATTTCAGTGTGGAATGTGTCCATCCCGAACTGCGATGCAGCTCTCACAACGTTGTACCATGCTTATCACCGAGTGATTCAGTTCTTGAGGCAAACTGGCCCACTACTCATTCAGAGAAAAATTAAGGCCTTTTTTGTTTTCCGGAAGGAAATTTCGAACAGCAATGCGTCTACCTATTGCGTCCCAAACATGTTTTATGTGGTTGAGATCTGGGGAGCGTGCTGGCCACTCGATTCGATTAATATCCTCTGTCTCCAGAAGTATCTCCACTGCTCGTGTACGATGTGATGTGGCATTGTCATTCATAAAAATTAATTCTTCGCCTACAGTACCACGGAACAATCGAAGATAACGTTGAAAAACTTCGTTGCAATATCGTTTAAGTCATAATCCCTTTTCCAGCACTTGTAGTTCGGTGCGTCCAATATAATACCTTCTCATACTCAATGACTCCAGCACCGCCGTATCTATCCCTTTCAAGAACATTCTCGTGACAGTAAGCAGTATCACTTTCATGGCAAAACAGGTGACTTCTAGAATCGGAGGAAAAACTAAAATGACTCATCTGTAAAGAGTGCATTAGCCCTTGTGTCTTGTTCAAATTTTATGGATACAACACCACTGAAAACCTGCTGTGCTGTGAGCTGTGGGAAAAGGGACGCAGTCCTTCGAGCGTGCAGGCCTACTTGTCGCAGCCCTCTTGCTACAGTCTGTCGAGATATCCGCGTACCTGTGCTTGAATGGAGCCTACTTGCAAGCTGACCTGCTGTGATGCGTTGATTACGTTTTGCTGTTATAAACCAAAACTCAGTTTTCATGCTCCGTGGGAGAACGAGGGCGACCTTTTAGCAAACTTCTGTGACACATTCCATCGGTTGGAAACTGTCCTCTATACAACGTTATGTGAGATTCCCAACTCTCTGGCAATATCAGTAATTCTGATAATCTTCACAAAGGTTCCTGTGTTTTTCTAAGTTTACTAATAATAATTAAGGTTTTAATTACTTCATATCTCACAAAGTTAATTGAGAATTTTTTTCGGAAAGGTTTCTTTAAAAAAAAAAAAAAGTTGATTCTAACTTTTCTTTAGAAAATTCTACGAACCCAGAAATTACCAAGAAAAAGGAGCGTTTTATTTGGAAGAAGAGTGTCCCGAAAGGACTTGCATTGCCTCCTTTCTCTTAGACATAATTATGCAAGTTTCTCATAATTAACAACTATGAAAAATACAGCGTTCTCACTTAATCTAAAGGGATGACACGAGATTAGCAGTTTCTATTATTACTCCATGAATATTATCCATCGTTCACGCACATCGTTTTCATTAATTTTTGCTTTTTGTTTAAAAAAAATTATAATTATATATTTGAATATTATATTACCTGAAATTTTCTGCTCATGTTTAGGAAAAAATGTAAAATATTTCCATTGCATTTATTCACTTAAAGTAAACCATTTTTCATTATCTTTATCTAAAATACTAGTCTATTTACATTGGACATAGCATTAAAAGAAAGTTCGAAGCATTGCATCGATTTAATATTTAAAGAAGGGAAGTCACAGTTAAACACCCTAAGCGTACACCTTTTTAGTGCGTGTAATAAAAGGGATGTAACCTAGAAGTATGGTACCATAGTAATATAATAAAAATCATAAAAAATGACATCTACGTACGATGTAATATTGCAGGCGCGTTCACAATATTAAGGCATGCTATTTAATGAAACAAACAAAAAAAAAAAAAAGTCAGAAAATTAGTGCAACATTATGTATATGGGCGCGTGTGATTTTAATTATCTTCTGAGTAATCCCACTGTTCACTTATTTGGCTTAGCGAAAAATGTATTTTGGACCTCATTGTTGTAATTATTGGCTCATCAATTTTAAAGGGTTTTTTTTTTTATTTTTTTTTTTATGGGCTGACATGGCGAGGCTAATATGTGTATCTGGAAGCTTTTCGCTTTTAGATGCACCTATAATGTGTAATTTTGCAAAACAAGTGTTTTACAACAAAGTAAATGCGAGAGCGGGGGAGAAGGAATGTGAGAAAAAGGTTTCTATAGGCATGAAAATTGCCAGCTGGTTGACCTATTTGGATAATGCTTCCATTCCCCAACCATTATATGCCTTTAGGTGACAGAGGAATTTCATTCCCTTGTAGCAAACTTCCATAACCTTTCGTCGACGGAATGCACTTGAAATGTAATATAACTGGAGTATTCATATTCAGACGTCCCGAATTCTTGCGCTACATCAAAAAGAACTAAATACTAGGATTTTGAAAGTGGATTTTTTCCCTGGCAGTGCAAAGGATTTCAAATCTCGAAAATTTAATATTTTTCTTTTATATAAAATCTTTCAATATTTTTAGTTATCAACAGAGAACTGAATATAACAATCTAAAATTTCATATTAGTATTTCGTGATTCTCTAGCAGAATAACTCAAGACACTTTAATAGGGTGTCTTGTAACGGTACGGCATGAACACGAGTATGCCGTTCGGAACGTTTTGCACCCTTCGTATGCATTTAGATATTTCCTGTTGAAATATGAAATGAAAATCCTAGTACTAAACTCGCTTGAAGTAAAAGAGAGAAAAAATTTGAGACTTGCTAAACTTGAGGTTTAGCAAGTCTCAAATACAGTTCATCCACTCAAAAACTTCGTCCATTCTCCGAGAACATACCAAGAATGTATTATATAGACATAATCGACTCGCTTATGATACTTCACTGTCTAGGCCCCCGCCCTCCACACACACACACACACACACACACACACGCACACTTCATAGAACTTGGCTACGGCGTATCGTAAAGGGTTTTCTCTAAAGAAAAATTGCGTATAAATGCATAACAGTTGGTCTTAATATTGACGCTTATCAAGTAATTATACATAGTAATGTTCAAACTATAATATTTGGAAGTTGGCTAACGTTGCCATATTTGTAATTTGAAAAAAAAAAAAATAATAATAATAATATTTCTCATAGAAAATAATAGACATCCTTCACAACTTAGTAGACAACCTTAGATTGTATAGTACAAGTGAGCACAATGAATTATTATCCATCATAGAACTATTTGATATTTCGATTTAGCAAGCGGGAGCTTGTTTCTAGATGCGTTTCTCCAGCTGAGTAAGATTAAACACCAGTTGGATTGCGGTTTGTCCCTCCGGACACACAACTGTTCTGACCGGACGGATTTTAAATGTCATTTGGGATCTTAAGAAATCGTAAGAAAAAGTTTGCCGTCTCAATTTTGGTTTAAATCAGACTATTTAAGTATGGTCCAAATCGCTAAAAAAAAAAAAAAAGAAAAAAAAAGTTTAAAATGAGAAACTATTAGAAATCTATGGTGCAGCTATGGTACCATAGAAATCTATGGTAAGTTTGGTTGTTTGGTATCATATGTACTTGAGTAGGTTGAAAGTAATGCCGAGAGATGGAGCCACGAGCCTTAAGTAGTTAAAGACAATTGTCACTCTGATTATTCGGTTTCAATTTATAAAATTATTTGAATAATCTTAATGCTCGTGCTGGAATAAAATAAAACTTAAGATATGCAAAAGCCGTTTGTTTCATTTAAACCGATCACAGCCTTTTGTTCTTCCGTCCTTAAGACGGATTGAGTCTCTCATGGATAAGTCTTTCACTCTTCCCTGTCCAAAGCGAGCTCTTTCATATGCCAACAGTTTTGATGCAGTCAGTTCTAAGGGCTTTATGCCATGGCATTGTCGCTCTTTCCCTGAGTTGTACTCTGCATAGACCCTTCAAACACAAGGCATTGGTTTGTGGCCAAACCAACGGAGCTGATGCTTTTTAACTGTGTTAAGAATTGTTAGGGATATTCAAATCTTGCAGCACTTGTGCATTACTCTTAGGTTCTGTCCATTGAGTTTTATTTATTTTCCTGAAACATTTCATTTCACGAGCTAACAGTTTCCCCTCTGCTTCTTTTTTTAAGGTCTAAGTTTAGACAATAAAATCAGTCAATACTCAAATAATAAAATTGTTTGAGTTGTAGGAATTTCGTTATTGTTTTTTCCAAATTTTATTAAGTTTCTTCATCGTTGACCATGCTATGGAGAGTCTTTTGTTGTTGCAATGTCATTTAAATTTGAAGTCAAATATGCTCCTAAGCAATGTTCCCTCTAAGCTGTGCGCATGTGCGCGCGCACGTTTTACAACTAGCGCACACTAGATTTTCAAGATGAAATTAAATTTTATTAATTAACGAAGTTCCACTTAAACATTAATCTATAAATTCTTTAAAAAATACGGTAACTCGGCAACGCTCAAGCCTATAACCTCGCATTTTTTATTATATTCTCGAAGTTGCACAAAACTTATAAATTATTAACCGTAACCCTATTTGAGGCTAGCGATTTGATGCCAAAGTGAAAGCGGTGTGGCTTAAATGTATAATTTTTAAGTAGTATATAGAATGGCGCGCGCGGTTTGTGTACATCTTAGGCCTGACTCATGGAAAATTCCCAAACGTGATTGGCTGATCAAATTAGTTCGAGATCATGAGGAATTAAAACAATGGTTTCATAATTTTAATAAAAATAATTAAATACTTTTAAAAACTTAAATTAGAGTACAATTAAAAATATTGTAGCGTTTCAAAATTCTCTAATTTTTAAAAGGAATTTTAAAATAGTAGACTAAATAATAACATTCGTGTACACGCATTGAGATACAACCAAGTTAATTAAATCTAGCCTTTAGACATATCTTTTAGTCTTGTGTTGCCCTCGGCGATATTTAGTGTTGGTTCTGCTTTTGCCTTGCCAAGTTATTCAGTGAATAGTTTACATTTGTAAATTTATAAAAACAATAAACATTCTTCAAATAACAAAATTGCAAAAAACTGATGCACCATGTGAAATTCAAAGGAAGCAAAAGGTGTGAAGCGAAAACGAACTGCTTAGCTGCTTTAAAAGTGAATGGCTGGATGAAATAGTGTAAACTGCTACGTCAAAAGCTCATGAGTTGATAAACATTCAGCTGCGTGAAATATTTATATATGATGCTACAATTGGTGTTGTTTGTATTTATTGTCGTGATGCAAAGGTTGCTGGGGATTTTGCTAATGGGAAGAAGTTTGATGTCACTTGGAAGTTGGACTTTTTGAAACGCCATTTGACAAGTAAATTACATCTGGATGGTGTACACAAACTTAGGCAACAAAATTATTCATTGCCAGCTACAGGAGTACTGCGTATGCTACGTGAAAGTTCAGATGACTGAGAGAGAAAACGATCAAACCCAGAGCAGATTAAAGTTCTTATTGACAGTGTCTTATTAGTTGTTAAGATGAATAACTCTTTACTTTCAGTTCAACATATTAATGAACATATGGAAAAGTATGTTCAACTCCCAGACAGCTGGCGAAGCAAAATTATGCGTTTGAATTTCTGGAAACAATCAGTTTAATTGTTGAAAATGACATGTTTGAGCAAATTGCATCTGCAAATTTCCATACCTTAATCATTGATGAAAGCACTGATATAACTGTTAACAAATGTCTCATTCTCTATTTTAAGTTTAGACCTAAAGATTGTAATGAATATAAAACATATTTTGACGGAATAATTCAGTTGCGGGCATGTGATGCCTCCTCCATTGTGTTAGCTATTAAACAGTTTTATCAAGAAAAGAAACTTGATCTCCAAAAAAATGGTGATGTTTACCTCTGATGAAGCCGCAGTGATGCTGGGCAAAGTTAATGGTGTCGCTGCAAAACTTAAATTAGAAGTTCCACATGTTGTCCAGCAACACTGTGTAGCTCACCGTGAGGATCTGTGATACGTGGAAGGAAATTAAACTAATCAGAGATATTGATACATTAATGAGAACAGTGTGTACACACTCTTTTCTCGTTCCACAGTGAAAAGACATGAATTTAAAGAAATTGTCGAGGCGTCTGAAAATGAAGCTATTGCCTTCAGACCACTCAATGAAGTGCGGTGGCTATCTAGATATTTTGCATTACAGGCAATAATAAGAAACTATTAGGGACTGATCACATATTTTGAAAAAGATAAATCAAATGATCCCGTGGTTAATTATTGTCACAATAAATTAACTAACGCGACATTTAAAGTAGCTGTTAATGTTTAAAGTGATGTTTTTGAAGAAATTGCTTCCCTGTGCAAAATCTTACAAAGGAGTAACCTCACACCACTAGACAGTCATCATTTTGCCAGAGGGAAGATTAGCAAAATCAGGAATCAGTATTTAGAAGGTGACGCTTGCTGGAGTGAGGGAGTAAATGCTTTACTTAAACAAAAAGAGACTGAACCAGTAGATACTAGGCCCCTGTTAAATTTTATAAATTGTTTATGTGCACATTTAGAGGACAGATTCCCTGAGAATGAGATACAAGAATGGTCAGTGTTTGATATCTCCTCTATTTCACATTGTGATTTCTCATTTGGTAGTGAACATGTTAATACCCTTTGTCTTAAATATCATGATTTTCTGGATGATACTACAGAAATAATTAGTCAGTTTAATGATTTCAAATTTTCTGTACAAGAAAAAATTAAATGCAAAATGATATCAAATTACAAATGGTTGTATTTGCTCTTCAAAATGAGCAGTTTTGTGGTTTGGCAAAGTTGTTGGATATTGGAGGAACCTTCCTTGCATCTAGTGCAGACTCTGAGCGAGGTTTTAGTCTAATGAATCAAATAAAAAACCAACTTAGAAACCGTTTAGGAGAATGTCATTTGGATATGCTAATGAGAGTGAAAAGTTACCAATTATATGGAAATTCAATTAATTTAGATAGTATGTATAAAGAGTGGGTGAATGCCAAAGACAGAAGAGAGAAAAAATAAAGAGATAGACGCTAGAACTAAACAAGATGAGAATTAGTAACGGACTTATTCTGAATGTTTAACAAGGTGAGAATTAGTAATGGGAATAATTTATTATGTATATTTAGAGTTATTTGCAAAGTTAGAAAATTTAATTAAAGGCAATCAGTCACTAGTGTTATCTTTGTTTTCTACTTTATTTCTTACTTCTAATCAGATCAATATTAAATACATATAAAATATTTATGTTAGCTCTGTGATTGATATCACACAACTTACTTGGTGATGGTAATAATACACACACTTAGAATCCTATCTAGTACAGTCGGTATCCTGTTGGCGTCGCATGCGCGAAGTCCCCGGATCGAGTCCTGCCCAAGGCTTGTGAATCGTGATTTCCGACTGTTTACTGGGGGAGGCTACTGCCGTGTGTGGGAACACGGTGGGGAGTTGGGGTGACCTGGCTGACGTCCCATTGACACCAGAAGGTAAAGAGTGAACTAAAATCTTTTAACTTTTTTGCTTAAATGATCAGTATGGTGACTCGTATGGGTGCGCACATACTTTTCAAAAGCAGGCAAATTTTGCACACACGCAAATTTCTGCGCACACTCACAGCAAAAAATTAGAGGGAATTTTTTGCTCCTAAGTAATTAAAACTATTAACTTCTGTGATTTCCTAATTGCTATCTATATATCTTCCGGGCATCTTCCAATTTTCATTATCTTTTGCTTTTTAATATGAATTTATAGTCACATTATCATTTCTGCAGGGTTCTTGTAATTTTGCAAACTGGTAATGCTAATTTGATTTATCCGTTATAAATACTACATCGTCTTCGTAGATGATGTGTGTGATTGGTCTACCATTTACTTTTTACTCCTTTTGTTCTGCTGCTTCTGCTTATTCAATTAAACTATCCGTATCCTGAATTTCACTCTTCCTTCACAGTATATACGTGATTGTGACACCTAAACTCACTGTGATGCCGGATCGGTTTTAACAATTTTTTGTGTCCCAGCAAGTTTTAGAAATGCAACACTATGCATGATAATGTGTAATAGCATGTTCAGCCTATCTAATATTAGAAACAATCTTTTGTTGCAAATAATATAACAGTAGCAGATAACGGATTTGTTACAAAAACTTACTTCCATATTATTAGCAGTTGATACGTACAATGCATTGATCATTCTCTATATCTCTACATGGAAAACTTTGAATTATATCATTAGTGCTGGTACTGGATTTATCATTTTGACTGATACTATTCGTTGAGTCATAGAATTTTGGTTTTTATTAATTTGTTTGGGAAAATGTTTGCGACTCTGATATCTGTCATCGTAAGAAAATCATCTCGATTTCTGCTTTTTTTATTTTATTTTTATTTCTTTTTTTTTATCCAGTACTAAATGATTGGCATTTGGAATCAAGTTTTTCGCTGTTCAGATTCTCATGTTAAAAATTAAATTTTTCAGTGGCTCGTAAATCACAATGCTCCATGAGAGAGATTTCTTGCAAGAATGATTGGCGAGTGAAAGCTATGTCCGATTTTGTCCGTTTGTTTGCCTTAACTTTTTGACTCCAGGTGGTGTTTGTAATAACTGGAAGGCGTTTCAGCAATCCAAATTGCACAAATACGAGGGTGGTCTGAAAAGTTCTCGGCCTCTACCATAGATGGCAAGATGTTTTATTTCTAAGTTGGTACATCTGTCATAAGCCCATGTGAAATTGCAAGTCATTCTATCAAGTAGTTTGTTTTATACAGTTGTCTGAAGCAAAAATGTTGTCTGTATCCCTTGAAATGGATAAAATTGAGTATCGTGCGGTTTAACGCCAAAAGAAATTCATTCGAAGTTGTTCATAAAAGTTTATGGGCACTCTTCTCCTTTGTTTTCAACAATTAAGAAATGGGCTGCCGAGTTTAAACGTGGCCGTACCGGCCTTGAAGATGATCAACGTGAAGAACATCAAAAAATGTAACAACACCAGAAATCATCGATCAAGTGTACAATATGGTATTGGATGACCGGCGAGTCAAAGTGCATGAAATTGCTGAGACTATAGGCATTTCAATAGAACGTGTAGGATGTATTTTGCATGAAGAATTGCAAATGAAAAAGGTTTGCACAAGATGGGTGCTACGCTTGCTCATAGGAGATAAAAAACGCACTCGCATGAAGATCTCTGAACAGTGCTTGGAGCGTTTTAACAAGGATAAAACTGATTTTGTGCATCGATTTATTACTATGGATTAGACTCAGATTCATTATTACACACCAGAATCCAAACAGCAATCAAAACTGTGGACAGAAGCCGGTTGTTCGGCGCCAAAGAAGACAAAAGTCGGTTCCATCAGCAGGAAAGATCATGGCATCGGTGTTTTGGGATGCTAAAGGAATTTTGTTTATTAATTATCTTGAAAAGAGTAAAATAATAACCAGGGAATATTATTCCGATCTTTTAACCATACTAGACTAAAAATTAGTGAGAAAAGATCAGGTTTGTAGAAGAAAAAAATCATCTTTCATCAGGACAGTGCACCTGTCCACAAAGGTGTTTTGGCAATGTGCAAAATTAAGGGATCTGCACTGTTGGAACATCCACCCTATTCCCCATATTTGGCTACCTCTGACTTCTGTCTCTTCCCAAAACTAAAACTCTTCCTCACTGGTCAGCGTTTTTCTTAATCAAGAGGTGATTGCAGTTGTAGAGGGGTATTTTGCAGATGTTACTAAGAACCACTACAGAGACGGGATAATGGCGCTGGAATAAATGTGTTAGTCTTAAGGAAGATTATTGAAAAATAAAAATAATTTTGAAAGTATAAATTAGTTTTTTTTTTTCATTGTTAGGCTGAGAACTTTTCAGACCACTCTCGTAATTCTTTGTATAGCGTGAGCATAGCGAAAAATTGTATTATTAATAAATAATAATAATGCTTTTGTATCACAGACATGAATTTTTTCCTTCACAGTCAGATAATCACTAAAATATAAGCAGATAATGCATTTGCTTCAACACTGATCATTTTATTAATACAGGGTTAGTATTAACAAAATCTTATAAACTAATGAGATCCAATAAACACGTGACTGATATATTGGGTGACCTTGGTAGAATACATCCAGTCTAACATCTGATCAGTGAGATAATTCGCCGAGTGGTGAGCTAGTACAACATTTTTCAAGCCCAGATTATAGATATATTTTCCGTTTTTAAATTTCCCGTTAAATAATTCATTAGCGTTTCTGCCACTGTCCAGCAAATAACTACAACACTTATGCGTTGGCTTAGGAGTTTGTTTTTTGTGACTCCCACCCACGATGGTTGTAAACCTATAATATATTGGTACCGTAGTTGGGCTAAGGATTTTCCAATTTTTTTTTAATTTTATTAATTTTATATATATATATATTTCATTTGTTTTGCGTCATTTGGAAACCCTGCTCTAGAGACCAAACCTGGAATAAAAATAAGCCAATAGAAGTGCTGTAGTTATTTGCTGGACGGTGGTACAAATGCTAATGAATTATTTAACAGGAAATTTAAAAAGGAACATATATCCATAATCTGGGCTTGAAAAATGTGCTGGCTCACCACTCGGGGAAATATCTCACTCGTCATATGTTAGCCTGAATGTACTCTACCATGGTCATCCAACATATCAGTCACGTGTTTATTGGATTTCGTCCGTTTATAAAATCAAGCCTTCAATAAGTGGGGTAGTGGTCACACACGGAGAAATGAAATTCAGACATACATAAATAGTACAGTTCTACTTAACTGTACGCTGTTAGCTATATCCATGATGGGTAGTTGTCGGTTTGTTTTTTAACTCCCAAACACGAAAGGTTGTAAAGCCATATTAACAGTACAGTCATCCTCCGACTTACGTCCTTTCGAGGATACGTCCGTGATTCCATAAGGGAATAAATAACATTTTCGGCTATACTTTCGAACAAGACGCAAGCGAGCGTAAGGTAGAGCATACAGTGGCAACAGCGTTTTCAGCGGCAACCTCCTTCGGCAGTCGGCGTGTCTTCAACCATTCCTCTGTTGATTTTGTGTTTGAGAAATGGGTTATTTGTGTATTTATCGTTAAATATTTCGCGATATTTTGTGCAACATCGCCCCTGCACGCCCAATTAAAAAGCTTAGTGAAGAATCACAGAAAAAGAGGCGAGCAATTGATCTTGAAACGAAGTTGCAAGTTATAAAGCACCATGAAGCTGTTAAGCCCGTCAGTGTGATCGCACATGGCTGCGGATGGTCTCATTCTGCAGTGACAACCATTTTGAAAAATAAGGATAAAATCGTCGAGGCTGGGAAAGGATTTGCTTCCATTAAATCGACGAGAGTGACGAAGCAAAGACAAGGTTCTATCCGTGATATCGAGAAGCTCTTTGCATCATGCATAGAGATGTCCTAAACCTAAAGCGACTGCCCCTTAGCACTGTGACCATAACCGCTAAGGTACTAAGTCCCTTCAACATGTTGAAGGAGAAAGCAGGGCCCGATTATGACTACGAATTCAACGCTTCTTCCGGTTGGTTCATGAGATTCAAGCAGCATTTTGCGCTCATAATGTGAAAATGTATGGGAATCTGCAAGTGCTTAGAAGGCTGCCAAGGAGTTTGTGGAAAAATTGGATAAAATTATTACGGAGAAAAATTATTTGCCCCAGCAAATATTTAATATGGATGAGACGTCCTTGTTTCGGAAAAAAAATTCCCGAGCGGACATTCCACAAAATAGCTACAATCTATACCTAATTTTAAAGCTCTTAATGCCCGTATTACGATTCTGTTATGAGTAATGTGGTCGGATATAAACTGAAACCATTTTGATATGGCACAGTGAGAAACCACGAATCTTCAAAAACATTAGGAAGCATACTCCCAGTTCATTATCGGAGCAATAAGAAGTCGTGGTCATCCTCAAAAAATTGTTTGAGGATGCCTTAATCAACTGCTATGCGAGTGAAATGGAAAGTTATTGTGTGAAAGAAAATGTAGAATGTAAAGTTTTATTAATTCTAGATTATTATTAATGCTCCAGGTCATCATCCCTCTTAAAGGGGCGATCTTCACCAACTTCAAGGTCATGTTTCTCCCTCCAAACACTACTTCATTGATCCACCCGATGGATCAGGGAGTTCTTGCAGTGTTTAAGGCTGGAACCATTCTGGAACGCATTCAATATTTATCATGCTATTAAAAATATTGCTGTAGCTTGGGACGAAGTGACCTCTCAATGTACGAGTGGCATATGGAAAAAGATATTAAAAAGGTTTGTACATGATTTTGGAAGTTTGTAATAGTGAGCCTAGCAAACAATCTGAATCTCGAAGTGGATGACGACATAATTCTACTCATAGAAATCCCCCCCCCCTCCTAAGAGTTGACCAACGAAGGATTGGTCGAACTGGAGGAACAACTGTTGTAGAAGAAGAAAAACGAGAAAAGGAACAGGGAAAAGAGAAAAGATGTAGTTAAACAATGTACAGTGAAGGGTATTGCAGAAATGTTCTTTGCAGTTAGCGATGTTCTCAAAATGGACCTACTTAATAATAGAAACGAAAGTACATGATGCGTTTGCTTGCTATGAACAAATTTATGATGAAAAGAAAAAGAGGAATAAGTAAAGCACATTGGGCATTTTCATCATAAAAACAAAGGCTACACCAGAAGAGCGACAGCCTGGTTCTTCATACACGGGGAAGGTAATGAAGATGTGATTGTGGAGGAAGATTTGGATGATTATGCTCTTGTTTTGTAGGCAGTAATAAAACAGTCCGTGCGGTTAGCCTAGTGGCTTTGTGCTTCGCAGCCATATGCCTGGGGAAGGAGTGTCCTAGGTTCGATTCCCGTCGCCGACGTGAGGAGCTTAAGGATCTTCCTCAGCCATAGCCAAGTTAGCCGGTCTTGGGCGTGGACAGCAGGGTTTTTTCCGCCAGTTTATCTGGGGTTTTTCCTCCCACAAGCAGGTAAACCGGCCCTGTTAACACACAGGGATACAGCCATGAATACTTACAGGCATAGGGGTGACCATCCTATCCTCGTACTTCGGTTACGAAATCCAAGCATGCTTGGAAGGTTGTGGGCTTTAAAGGCTTGTTAAAGCCATTGGGATAGGATAGATAGTAACACACAGTACAGTTTTATAATAAGGTTTAAAAATTAAAATGGCAGTTAAGTCCCTAACCCTTGTAACTCTATTGATTTAATGTATCGACTTGCGTCCGATTCGACTTACGTTCTGCTGGATGGAACGGAACCCGGACCTAAGTTGAGGGATAACTGTACTACCATGGATGGGCTAAGCATTTTTTTTTTTTTTTGTATTTTTATTTTGTTACATTATTTTCCATTTTTTTTATTTTTATTTTTTACAAGCTATAACCAAATTTTAATGCCCAACAAGATTTTTTCCCTCCTTCCATGCAATTTAAGTTGAATTTACTCTAATTCTAACCAAGAATATTTAAATAGAGAAGTTGGTTTGCGTATTGTTCTTCGCAAGATAAAAATTACATAATTAGTGAATAAGATCTTAAAATACTTTTAAGTGGACAAAAAAAAATATTAAAAACGATAACAAATTTCCGCCAAGCTTTTATCACAAGTAGGTAAAATGCTGAATAGTGGAGAGAGAGTTCTGTCAGTGTATATTTCTCTACTATAATTTATGGTAGTGGAAGCTGGAGTTTAACTAATGATACGGTCTACGAATTGAATGTTACCCAGAGAAGAATGGAATCCTGGTCTGTGCTCAGAGACAGAAACCCTCTCCCCACCTTTCAGTTTGATATGATCAAGGGTATAGGACATTATGAAATGCGTCATGCATTTGAAGTGGAGATGAGCTAGACACGTTGCAAGATGTAGCAACACAGGATGGCCAAAACTTTTAGCATAATGAAGAATAAAAGAAGATATGCCAAGATGTGGAATTGAAAGAATTGATAAAGTGCATTGGACGAGAAAAATTGAATGCAATGAGTAAAAAAATTGTGGGGAGGGGGTACATTCGTCCAGCAATGGACTGATCCAGGTTGAAAAAGAAAGTCATCAAGATTTTACAAAATACAAAACTTTGGTATGAACTGTATTTCATTACTTAAAAGACGAACCCATTAACTCTTCCCATTAACTCATGTTTTCGAAACAATGCTAAACATTCCAACATTTCGAAACAGCTGTCACGGCAACGAAATCTTTAATCAGAAACTCTTATAAAAGGCGTATGTAAGATCTCCTGGCCGGATTTCATGTTTTCAAGTAACACAGTGCCAAGACAACACATTTTCGTTAAGTTATCAATAATTTTCCAAACCGTAATGTAAGCATTTTTGGTAGTTGCGTAAAATGTTTTGGAATTATTTAAAATGATTATGGAATACTGATTATGAAGACAATGAGAATTTGTATGAGTATTAGTCAGACACTAGCAAACAGGAGAAAGAGGGGTGATATGATTGAGACTTACAAACTTCTGAAAGGGTTATACAGGATTTCAATTGATGGAATTTTTCGATTTATGGAGGATGGTGATGGGGAGGAAGTGAGGGCATCCTTGGAAGCTGAGAATGAATGCCACTAAGAAGGGGGGGGGGGCTAGATTTTTCTCTCATAGGGTGGTGCGTGATTGGAATGAATTGCCATTGGATGTCGTGAGTGCAAGAAGTATGAATGAATTCAAGAATAAGTATGAATGAATTCAAGAATAAGTATGATAGCTGGTGCGTGTAGTATGTGGCCTCCCTCGATGAGCCCTGACTCTTGGATGTCTCTCTCTTAATAATAATAATTTAAAAATTATACATTTTATTACGTGTAAGACTACTTTGATTCTCAATAGGACCAATTTGTCGCATTTAGAAGTGCGCCTTCCTAGCGAAGTCATGAGGACAACGAATACTTGCCCTTCATGGAAAGAATTTCGTTAAATCCTGGCTAGGCGAAAGCATGAACCTTTAAGGATATTTCTGTTAACGAATGACAAAGCCAGCCTTGTATAGCAGATTTTTCTTCTTCGAAATTTGAGTTCTAATTCTCGGAATTCTAATCTGATTTTTTTTTCCAGTTTTTTTTTTTTTTTCTACTTCAAATCGTTGTGAAAACATACATTACAATTGGATAAATAAAATTTTCTGTTTGAGGGTCAAGCAGAAAATGTGGAATGAAAATGTTTGTTCTAAGCGCTAGTTGTGAGTAGTGGAGAAAAAATATTAACTATTCGAGCAAGATGTTCCTGATCATAATATGAACTTTAATCAGCAATTTAAGCGCACTAAGTTTGCGCTTATTTGGAGGATTAAAAAAAAAAAAAATAGAAACTTACAAAGTCTCATTTCCTGTTGCGCTATAAACAAATTCTGCATCTCTGAATTTGATTTTGTTTGGCTTGGTAAAAAGATACCACAGCGAAGATCACGCCTTAATTGTCTGTTTTGAAATTCAGACACGAAGATGTTAACACGACAAAAAAAATATGTAAGAGATAAGGAATGCAATTATGATGCTCAGAAATAAACAGCAGTTCTGATAGTAAAGCACCTATTCATCTGCTCTAAAGAGCAGCTTCTGTAGCTCAGTTAGTAACGGCTATGCCCTTGTTTTAGAAAAACAGTTTCGAATCTCGTGTAGGATGCCAGGAACTATTATCAATTTTTTTTCCCCCCAACAGATAAGTTGGTCGGTTTCATACAAATACAGAAGGATTTTATCCCCGGCAAACTGAACAGAGGATATATTGTAACACGTAAGCATGAATTGTAAGCTATATTCATGCCTACAGAATTAATTGCTTTGACCATAATCCCAAACAACTTTTAAAAAGAATACCTTAGCATATTGCATTCCGATTCTATTTCATGTATAATATAAGAGTAACCAATTTATATGAGACATATTCAGGTTGCATATTCTACTTTTATGATATTCGATTTCGCCAGCTCTTTGCTGGTAATTTTCTTTTGAATTAATATGCATTACTTCATCTTTTTTGGGACACCTGAGCCTAAATAATGCAGTAGACTAAATAATTAATAGTCAGCCTACACATAAAGATTAAAATAGTACAGGTGCGTTGGATGACATGCGATTGCGATGTTTTATTTTCGTATAGTTGCTTAGAATACAGTACTTCCGCCTGACTAAAAATCCTTTTAATTGAACATCCCTCTTCTTATATATTCCGAGAATTCGCTTTTAAATTTTTATGTACTCTATTTTCCGATCCTCTTTCAAGGGAAATTGTATTTTACGATGAGAAATATTATGGTAATTGCTAGATTACTGACACTGTAATATTCCACAATATAGACAGACACCCTTTTATAAAAACTTAAATAGAGATACTCATTATATAGAGTAGTTATTATACTAATGGAAATCTATTAGAAATTACTCCATTATTACTCTAACAACATTAAGTTCGCTCGCGGGAAATGTCGATATCTCACTACAGCCGAGTAGTTTCACGTGTTTGCATATTATACAATTTTGAAGGATAATAAAGAATGAAACTGATATAGTGTTTCTATAAGAAAATATAGATGGACTTGAATTACTTGAATCACTAGAAAGAGAATGCCAGTACCTCATTTCGGTGCAGAGACGAGACTTTATTAACCCACGAAATTTTGCACCATATTAGCACCATGTGCAGGTTAAACGTTAGATGATATGAAATCTTGTTCTAGAGACTAGACTTTTTTTTTTTTTTTTCCAAGTAATTTCAGACCTACGATAAACAAGTTAGTTTCACACCGAGTTGTGATTGGAATCCGTATCCTGCTGTTTCACTCGTCCAACCCAACCATCTTTTACTCGGAGTTATACACTGCAAGAAGTGTGTTGGCTTGAGAGGTTCTGTTGTTTTGACTTATAGCCGAAGCAATCAAGGATAAGGAGTTAGTACATTATAACCTCACTGCGTGTGTCTGTCTGGTCGGGTGTTGGCTATTTGTGAGATTTAAAAAAAAAAAAAAAAACGAAACCTCGATTTTCCATAGGACATTCATACCACCACTGCATGTTTGCGATCACCTTCAATTGAAAGCTTTTTTGCTTCCTAGAATATAATTATCCGTGTATTTACAACCAAAGGGCATATTCGCCATCCACTAGGGTCTCTGCTCTCATGAACGAAGTATTTGATTCGGGAGAAGTTGAAGCTTAACCCAGCTAAAGCCTTAAAGTTGGCGTGCAGAATATTACAATGATCAAAAGGAGACCGAAAAGTGGAGAGAAAATGACCTCCTTATATAATGAGTTCACCAGAATAGATCTTTAATTACAATGTGCAGATCGCTCAGACTTCAGTAGATTAAGGAGGACTGGGGGTGAAGTGACTAAAATATCAGGACTGTGAAATATTGATTTGCCAAGATAATGCGATAATTTAAATTTTGGAGTTTGGATTAGGAGAGGGTGCTGCGATTAAAATGTAGTTGTTGAAAGGGATTTATGGAATTCAGTCGTGTTGGAATTATTTGCATCGTAAAAATTGAAGTACGAAGATGAGTCATTTCGGGAAGGCATGTAAGCTTGCACAAGACATGCAAGTGAGAATAGTCTTTTACCTGGTAAAATTGGTGAATGAGTTTAAGACATGGTGTAGGAAATTATAGTGGTTAGTGTATTATATACTCTAACGATGGATCTTGCGATTACATGAAATTCTAATAAGATATCTTAATTATTTGTCCAGTTGTTATTAACGAAAGATGAATTATGCGGTATGTAATATTGAATAGTTAACAACTTAGTAAATGCATATATAGGCTGCAAACATTTTAATATAAATCTCCCCCATCAGGTTTTCATATCTCTGGAATAAAGCTGTATTTATTATAGTTTAATTCATGCATTTTTGAAGCCTTTTATAAGGACATTTTAACTGAAGGTGAGTTAACCTGTTTCAAGCTGAGGTGGAAGGTTTTTTCTACGACGAAAAACGGAGACTCGCGTTTTTCCTCCCGCAAAACCGGCCAGAAGAAGAAACGCAATTCGCAGAAATACACTAGCCTCATAACCTTGCTTCGTCCATAAATCCAACCAGTCAGCCAGCTATATAGCTATTATCAGAACATGGCTTATAAGCGTGTACTTCGAATTCGAACCTGTGGGCTTTGCGATATCAGTAGGCTTTACCAACTGAGCTTACAAGGATAGGCTATTAAATGTTATAAATTAATAATATTGGTCATGTAATATAAATGTTGTCGGCCTGGTTGGCCTAGTGAATATTATGATGGAAGCGTTATACAAGAGAAGAATAAGTCCAACCTTGGATATAACTTTCTGAATGTCCTTAGATGGCAGATGAATTTCATTATACTGTAAAACTACCACCCTTACTGGAGCACTGACCTGGATCAAAAAAAAAATAAATAAATAAAAAATCCATGTTTGGACTCTAGAGCAAAGCTTTTCGGATTCTTTTAACTCCGTGGTCCACCAACGGTACTAGTGCACTGTGTTTACAACGTTCCTGGGTAGGACACAATCTGAATGTTATTAATTTGATATTTTTTAGGTGTAATAATTTATTTAAGTGTAATAAAAATTCTTCTAGTTTGTTGCAAGTAATACATCGTTGTTGTTATTATTATTATAACACTTAAAATATGCATTAATCCCACAGTTCTCTTTTTTGATGAATTAGGTCCCGAAAATAAACTGCGAAAAGAGTATGAATCTGCTTCTGCCATTGTGTTTCTATTCTTTAAAAAAAAAATGATTTTTAAGTTATAAAATTTGTGCATATAATATAAAAAAGAAAGTGATTCATTTTTTTTTTTCCATTTGTATTCGGCATCAATATGGCATGTTTAAATCTCTATTTTCAGAAATAGGGAAATTCCCTTAATTCTGGAATTAATAGATCTGGGTATCTGATAATGTTTTGGTGATCCATGGGTTTTGTGTTGAAGGTCATTTCAAAGTTGTGCATACCACGCATGCATTAGTAGTGAGGTAATGTAACAGTTCATCTTCGCGTCAGTGAGCAAAGCTCCGATTAAAAAAACCACGGTTATTTTCTATTATTGGTGTTTTGTTCCACGAATAAGACATCAAAATGCAGGAAGAATATGAAACGCTTCAAATTTTGCTTCTTATAATCATTTCATGTACTTAATAACATAGCATTCGGGTAACGGGATCTATTGATAATCCGTAATCCAGCCATAGTACTGTTTAAAGCCACTTGAGGTATCCAGTAAGCAAGGTGGTAGTATCAAACAGGTCATTGAGGTTCATCGATCACCCAAAGACTAAACAATCATTCATGTTAGAATGGGATTCGAATTCACAGGTTCGAGAATGGATATGCATGGCCAGTCGTCCCGAATATCGAATGGAGAAGTCGGTAGTTCTGGAAATAAGTGCTTCATGACTTTTTTTTTTTTTCTTTGTATGCAGTATTGTAGACGTTTCACTCAATGAACTATATTTGGATTTGTAGTTAGGCACTTTTGGCAAATACAGTAATAAGTTGTAATTATCGGACAGTGACTTGAATGATATAGGAGGGAAGAACTCAAAATGTGCCACACGAATACGTGGTGTCAAGAACAGATAGTGATATAATACATTCATAAATAATAGTATTTTTAGTTTTTGGTTTAACTAGTGGGAGGAACAGTAGAGCACACGCCCCGCTCCATAATCCACAGGAGGGATGCAAAATAGACTTTCAAATTTATTTCGAAGAAGCAAATTTTCGTTCATTTTGTTCAGGGGGCGCAAAATTGACGCAAATAGCATTTATGGAGCAATAATAATGATTGGCGGTTACGTCATTACCATGCCTTCGATATGAAAGAAGTCAGTAATTTTGTATCTTGTGCACCCCTTGAAGGGTACATATCAAAAATTTAATGATGGGTAAAAAAAAAAAAAAGTTGCAGCCAATAAATCAAGAAGAGCTAACTGCATTCCTGTTTGTTGGGAAGGATTGATTACATCATTTGTGTTGTGAATCTCTCCTGAATGATTGAAGTATTTAATAAACCAGTCCACTGAAACGTATCTGCTTATGAAAATAATTATTACGTGCCAATTTTTAGTTTTATTTTTAGTATACATAATTATAAAGAATGCGACTTAATTTTTTATGCTACAACCAAATGGGAAACTAATTTAGTAGGCCTTCTGTTGAACACCCATCCGAAAATAAGATCCGTTTCGCTACGTTCATGCCAGGTTATGTATGTCTCGCGCGTGCTGTGCATCGAACTCCCTTGACCGTATATTATCTCTTCAGCGTCGGCCTGGAGCATTTTTACGAAGCTTTCGAATATAGATGGTATGTCATTTTCAGTTCTTTACGGTATAACTTTATTTGTGAACTGTCTTAATGATAGAGAAAATCTCAAATGTAATTCTGATTTCAAGTTTTTTTTATATATGTGTATGTATATATTTGGGAGTATAAACATTTTAATATTTAAATTTCCTAGCTGTTACATTGATTCATGGTGAAGTTTTCTGGAGAAAAAAAAAAAAACTGCGCAGAACTGAATGAAAATTACTAACCGAATTAATTATTTACACGTCGACCAAGTTGCATCATCAAAGGTACTTTACTCAACGAGGACTGAGAATGAAGTCATCTCGAGAACAAGGACAGTCACGTGCATGGAGGGCGACAGTGACACTGTTCACGCTAATCTGCGATTACTGCTGACGGAAGAACAGAGCGGTGCACCAAAATGTCTGTAGGATTACACCATCAATTCTGTTGCATTTAACAGGGTTCTATAGAACTTGAGCCGCTTCGAGGACAGTCTATGATTTAAGTTGGGACTCGTGCATTAGTAATTTTCTTCCATTTGATGAAAGGGTTGTTATCCAAAACATGTTGTGCTAGTCAGCTTTTATGTTGTCCATACTGAATATACTTCTTATTTAGGTAGCTTATTTCGGACAGGCCACCACAGTGTCCTGTCCGAAATATTTCGTCCTACACTGACCGACGGGAAAGAGAGAGGTCTTGACGATCATTGATTCGTCTCAGGAAAGTAGAAACTTTGTTCCAAGGCTTGCAGACTGTTCTAATTTTGTGTTAAGAGTGACAGAGTTCAGTCTATCTGTTCTACTTTGATGTAGAATACAGTGTGTATATATATAGTGTTCTCTTTTTTTAGGGGGGGGGATTGTTATTTTTAAGGAGTTTTAGCTAGTTTTGTTGTTATAACCATTTTGTTCAAATGACGCAAGTAGAACCTGGTGTTCCAGATGCAAGTTCAGGTCTTGAGAACAAAATTCTCTCTGCCTTGGAAAACAAGTTTTGAAAATGCAAAGTTTCTAGGCGGGATGGTGATGTGCATGTAGGTATTTGTGTGTGTGTGGGGGGGGGGGATTGTCGTAAAATGAATACATAAGGGATCAAGACCCATCTGATTATCTTGTAACAAACGTATCCACGATAGCCAGGGCCACATTTATACTTTTGAAGGCCCGAGGCGCAGCATCATTATGAGGCCCTCAAAAATAAGCATTTTTTTAGTTTATTGAAAATAAAAGTCAACATTTCCATAATAACTCATTTTAATAGCACAATACAACATTGGTATACATATATTTGCATTTAAAAAAAAAGTATAAAAATAAATCAGTTCAAATTTAAATAAAAAAATTAATAACTAAAAGTTTTTCTTCTGGCTTTGGTTTTAGCAAATATAGCTATAATGTCATCATAATTGATCGAGTCTGTTACATCTGATTCAATGCATAATAACGACAGGTCACTTTTTTGGTGCAAGTTGCTTCTTAGATAATTTTTTATTCGTTGTTTCAACACTGAAAATGAGCGTTCAGCACTTGCATTTGAAATAGGCATCGTCAAAAATATGTTTTAAATTGTTTCTACGTTCGGAAAAGTAGACCTTAACCCATCATTTATAAATTTGTACATATTTTTAATTGAAGAATTTTCTTCGTTTATCATTATTAAAAATTGCTTAACTTCATCAGTAAATTTTTCTGGATCAATATCAGTCCCATAAGTTTGTAAAATTTTATAATACTAGTCTTGTCTTGATCTATATCTTCCTTCAAAAAAAATGTCAAACATATCTAATATGCTGAAATAGCTTTTTGTTCTTTCATTAATTTCCAAAACTAGCTTATCGCAAATGACATTAAAAGTGTTCACAGCGAAATTTTCTTTCCCATGTAATATAATCTTATTGTTAGACTGTTGAAACTTCGTCACTCATTTTTTTCCGTTTTTTTGAGTCTTTCCTTTTCATCTTTAAATTTTGTCTCATCTGTTAATAAATTCACTTCGTCATTTACAGCAGCAGAACTATTCTTATATCTAAAATAAAACCAATTAAAGAGTGTGACAAATTATTAGCTAAAAACAAATCCATATCGGGATCTTGTAGAGATTTACTAGTAGCATTTATTCGTTGTAAAATTTTGTCCCACATAACTGTTAAAATTGCTGTTTCTGGTTTGTCAAAATGTTCGGCCAATGATGAACTCTAATTTAGAAATAGGTTTTTCATGAGGAGAAATGGATAGTTCAAGTAATGCGTCTTTAACTTGTTTATATCCACGTGTCAAAGCCAATATAGCATTAGCTCTTGCAAACCACCTCGCTTCACTTAGTGTTTTAACTGCTAAAGATTTTTTTTTTCTAAATGTTTAAGGAGTATACCCATCTTCTTGTTGAAGATGAAAAGTAATTCTATACATTTTGAATAAAACAAAAATATTGCACTGCTTCCGAACAAGATTCTTCGGCATAGTTGCAATTAAATTTAAGGAATGACTAGGGCACGGTATATAATGTGCAGAGGGACTACGTCTTTTCAGCCTAGCTTGCAAACCTGTATAGATACCTTTCGTATTGGCAGCGTTATCATAGCTTGCCCTCTGCACATTTTTATATCCAAAGATAATTCTTCTAATTTTTTAAATACTACCTCTTCTAAATATAAGGAATGTTTCTCTCATGTCAGAATTTGGGCAACATACCTAAATATCATAGCAAGTTGGTCATTATGTGCAATGTCTGACGTTGAATCGAGTATTATTGCAAAATAAGCAGCTTCCTTAATTTCTGATATTAATATTTCTCTTGTTTTTTTAGCTATTAACGCTATGAATTCATCACAAGTATGGTAAGAAAGATAATTTGATCTGCCAGAACCACAGTTGGCGTACATTTTCATGTGATGTTTAAAAAATCATCAAATTCACTTAAATAATGTAAACACAATAAATAATTTTCGCAAGAATCAGAAAAAATATCATTTGTATTTCCTCTAAACCTAGCCCTAGTTTGCTCAGTAACTTAATGGTAGCTATTATTCTTTTTAAAACCTCTCTCCAATAATTTTCTTCAGATTGTATTTGTTTGATCAATTCGACTATTTACAGAACTTGATTTTCTTTTGTGATATGTGCACATCGCTCGTATATTCTCAGTAGAATGCTCGTTATCACATAAGGTTCATGTTATATTTCCCCAGTCATTAAAACCCCTTCATTAAGCTATTATTTGACTTAGAAAACAATTTACAAACAAAGCAGTAAATTGCTTTGCTGGTTTCTGAAAAAATTAGGCACTCTCGTTTCTCCTTTGTTCCATTCGCCTTTTTACAGTAAAAATTATATATATGTACTTTTCTGACGTGTATTCTTTTTTTAAATTTTCGATTTTACAAGCATTCTGGGGCATATTTATTAAAATATGCTCGATAAACTGTTCATTAATAGTAAGTGGCCACACTGCTATATCGGTAGGATAAGAGATAGCTTGCTTGCTGGTAAGTACAGACTCCGATTGAAAATTTTCTTCAGAATCCTCTTGATTTGTTTCATTTCCTTCTTTCTCTCCTTCTATGTTTTCCACATCATTTGATGTTCTTCATTTTCACTTTCATCTCCTCCTGATATTGATACCAATGTTTCGTTTTCATTCCGAGAACTGTGAAGTACAACTTCAGTTCTACGAAATTCTTCATTTTCAGAACGCAAGAAAGACAAAATTGCCCCCTTTTCACTATTTAGCTGTTTTTCATTTTCTCTAAGTCGTTTTCTTTTACTAGCTCCGGATTCAAATTTTCTTGGCATCATTATGCGTATTAATCTATCAAAAACGATATAACTATTTATTAAATCCAAAATAAACATATAAATAAAATAAACAATTACGTTAAAAGCTTATAAAATACAAAAATAGAAACAGTAGTATCTTGGTTTTGTTAAAATAAACGAGTAACAGTAAAATAAGAATAACTAATTGAATAATATATTCTTAACGACTGCGACAACTACTTTAACCATATAATTAGATATATACGCTTGTATACAGCCTTACAAGTACTAGCCAAATAACGGTAACTAAATTATCAGTTTAATTACCGTTTTTTGGAATTTCCTTTAATATTCTACGATATTTGACCCTTTTGGTGCAGTTTATATATTGCGTCTCTTCCCAAAAATATAAACGAATTTCACATATATACAATAAATATTAATATTAAACTAGCAACCTTATAAGTCATTTTATATAAATAAATGACTAACTTATAGCGATGGATTATAAATAATTATGCAACTTCTACGATACTTTATATTTAATATTAAATTTTCTAAATAGTTTAAAATCTTTTAATGTAATTCTAAATATATTATTTACACTTTTAAATATTCCATGTAATTGAATCATAATTAATTTAAAGAAAGATGTAATTAAAATCTTCCTGTGAAAGATTTCAATTGCAGTGTTGATTATTGATTTTGAGAACGTTGATTTTGTTTAACAAGCATCATAGTTGCTACAAAAAATTCTGAATACCGAAAAAATATTAAAAGGTATGGTAATAATTTAGTATAAGGATAAAAGTTTTTTTTTTTTTTAAAAAAAGAATTTAAATGCAATCAAACTAAGCTTACTAATCAAGATAAAAATTGGAACTTCCTGAACTGTAAAGTTCAGATATTCTCACTAAAAATAAATATTTTGAATTGACGGTAATAAAAATTATAGCAAAAAATCATCATATTTATTGAATTACAACATTTATTTATTAAGATTTATTCAACTCCAGCTTTGATTTTTTTAAGTTGCAGTAATAAGCATAATAATTCCAGCTTTAATTAAAACTTAGAGGCAATAAATAGTAACGATAACTTGCTGTGCTCGCTAACATCCACTTTTTTACTCGACATTTTACCCTAAAATGACTAGAATCTTGATGCACAAAAAAATGAACTGAAAAATCAATTTAATTTATAAATAATAATAAACTTGAAATTCAAATGCTCTATTTATGTGATGTAGAAACTGCTCTTATCCAACTAATTAATACAAATAGCAGCAGCACACAAAAAAAACTGTTGTCTCTGGAATGTGTTTAAAAATGAGCGCAAAAACTTTCTTTAACTCAAAAACTTATTTACTCTGTTTACAATTTCCACTTATTAAACTTCTAGTATACTTGCAAAGAGGTTAGCTAACTCTCTATTAAGTTACTTTTACAAACTGTATATCAACTTCAAATATATGCCAATAGATTCCCTTAATGACACTTCTTGTTACTGTTAATATAAATCTTAATTGTCCAACTAAAGCACATTATAAGAGGAATTGTACAAAGGTATATAACTTACAAACTATTGTACATTCAGTCAAAGGTCTTGCACAAAAAGTTCTAAGGTAATTCTCTCATCTCAGATCTTGAGCTTCCTTCAGGAAATCTGGCTTCAGAAATATCTCATTGGGAAAATAGCGGACTGTGACTGTGCCCTGCAGTACTCATATACAGCTCTGGCAAAAAGTTATTCTCTCACGGCGAAAAGAAATACTTCCAAGCGAAGGTGCTTTGGGTAATTTGTCTCGCCTTTTCTTCTCTGCTTGGACTCGCCAAAAATGCCTGGACGACTGCCTCCTTTTTCTGCTTCCTCCACTAACTTGAATTGCTGCCAACTGTCAACCGGGATTCCTCTCTGGCCTGGAAGCTTTTCTCCGGCGATTGGAACATCTCCTTTCGGCAACTCGAAGCCTTCTCTTAAGACTGGAACCGGGAAGCCCCTCTCTGGCAACGTCTGGAAATGGGAAGCCCTATATGCTTGGCTCTGTCCCCTTTTATTATGCCTTCTCTGAGACCTCGCACGAAGTTTGTAACCCCCGAAGAATTCGGCATGATTCTTTCATCTTAAGTTTCAAGTTCGGCCCACTCTCTTTGTTCTCTTCTATGCCTTCTTTTGATTGTAAGTTGCTGACCATTGGAAAGTTGTTTGAACCTTTCTGACTGACTTCGGTGGTGTTTACGTGCAGAGCTTGTAACTCTTTCTCACACACAAAATTTAATAAACAACCTGTCTAGTGCAGCCATTGTAGATCTATTACATACAGCTGCAGCGAAAAACATTGACTTTGTTTTTAACACTCTAACATATTCTTATTAAAGAAGTATATACAGTTAATTTCCAAAGGGCTATTTACAAAAATATCTAATACAAAATATAGAGTCAAGGTTATTTTTTACAACATTCTTATGGGACTTCTTCTTTGGTGCATCAATCCGAAAATTTGTAAATATAGCAGCACATCACAGCATCCTCTCTTGTGACTTACATTTTATCTCTTCATAACTCTTAGTGCCAGTTAGCATCATTATGTTATTTATATATGAAATTCTTGTTCTGCCTCATGGCCTCTTTATCCTTCTACAGTCCCCTCCATTATTTCTGTAATCAGTCCTCTATGCCTCAAATGGTCTCCAATTAGGCTTTTTCTTCTCTTATTGATGTGTTTCATTAATGACCGCTCTTCATGAACTATATTTAGAACTTCTTCATTACTTTTCTTTTTTGTCCAACTAATTTTCATCATCTTTCTCCAGCACCAAATTTCAAAGCCTCCAACTTCTTCATGTCGTGTTTTGTTAGAGTCCAGGCCTCACAACCATTATGGGACTTGACCTAAGTAAAAAATCGATGTAATGTGCTTTGGAATATTTAAGCTACAATCGAGTTTTTACAATATTGATAAGAACAATAGTCTAAAAGTCCAGGTAGTCTAGCAAAAACCATCTGTGACAAAATCAAACTAGTTTATTTATTTAAAAATATAAAAATACAAATTTATTAAATATATCTTTATAGAGTTCATAATTAAAAGGACTCTAATAATAGATTTCTACAGATGCATCTCATCTTGTTTTGGTATTATCAAGTTATTCTGAAGCATTATGAATTTTGCTATTATTATTATGCCGCTAATATTTCTTCAAATGCAGCACTTTTTACAACAAAACTTTCTAAGTTACGTTGAATATATCTGTTTACAAATATACTCAAAATCCTTTTGACCTAATAAAAAGGCAGAATGCTGATGAAACTTCATCAGCATTCTATCTGTTAAAATGCAACCCCCCCCCCCCCATTAACGGATTATTATAGTTATGTTCACTGTATTTCTTGGATTGACCCCTTTTTGCTGGACAATTTACTTATTGCATCTCTTCCCAAATAAAAACGAATTTCACATGTGCGAAAATAATCAAAATGTTTGTTTGCATTGGAAATATTATGTCAAATATTTATATTTTTTAAATAACATTTATTGAAATAAATATGACATTTTGCTTCCTTTCTGTGCAAAATAAGATTATATGGGTCGCACATTTCAATTTTAGGAACAATTTTTTTATTTTTTTTTATGAACAATAAATGGTGTTAAACTGCATTACTCGGGGTTTCCAATTGTGAGTCTTTTTAATTTATATCCAATGGTATTTTATCAGATTCTATGCCTTTGTCTTTTGCTTAAAACTGCAACAGTACAATTACTTTGGAAAAATAACGAATTCTTTAACAAAAAGAAAGTGCGCGTATGTTGTCTAGCAGTATTTGTGTGTGTGTGTGTGTGTGTGTGTGTGTGGTGATAATTTTGGGAGGTGTGGTGATAATCTTAATGTAGCCATTAAAGGCAAATTAATCCTATTATGACAATTTTGGAAATAAAATTTCATTTTGATGCATGCACCCACATCGTTTCAAAAGATAAACTGTAGGGAAAATATCGCTACTTCAAAACTGCCGCATAATATAGAAATTAGCTGAAAATATGTACATAACCGTTGACTTCATAACTTCCGTTTCTTTTGATTTGTAGCGAGTGATTAGGGGAGGAACCAAGAAAGTTGAAATGCAAAAACTTACAGATTACGTTATAAAAATTATGCATTACACGATATGATTCAAGATTTATATGATAACTAACCTTCGAACTAAGATTATGAATAAAATAGGAAACTTAATTTGGAACAGATGGAGGCTGTATTCATTTTCAGATTCGGATTTTCATGAATTTATAAAATAATTGTTTGCCAAAAATAATTATCTTCAATCAAGTTCTTGGAGAATTTTAAAATGTATTGGTGATTAAAATAATTAGCAAATAAAATTGATAGTGACATTGATCTTCCAAATTGATACATATGAAGTGAAGAAAGTATGAAAGGATTTCTTATTTTACGCTGGCATTAAAAACCATAATTATACGATAAAAACAAGCGGCAAAATGGATATAACTCATAGGTATTTAGTCTGATATAACTTAGATTCCGGTTGCTGAGCAAACGGCAGCAACTGCGTTTCTTGCTGTAGGCCACAGAACGTAGCTACTACGGACGCCAGGTAATTTAGTTAAGTGTTCTTTTCAGCGTGAAGGATTATCGCACCTTCTTATGGACATGACGGTCAAACTACACTTCTTATCCATGTTCTTTCAGCAGGTGGACAGAATATTATCCAGGTTTGCTGGATGTGTATATACCTCCAGCAAAGAAATGTACGCTTGCATACATGAATTTTATGGAATACAGAGTTCCTGTTAGTTTTATATTCTAAGGAAAGAACAATGTATTTCAAATGGAAGCGGGAAGCCTCACAAATTTTTCAGTGGCCTCTAGTTTTTATATTATGAATTTAATATTTAAAAATAAGTATTTAATTTGCAACTATAACTATGCTTTTTTTTATTGTTCTTTGTGTGGAGTAAGGTTTTAAAATGAGGCCCCCCCCTAGAGAGTGAGGCTCCCATCTTGCGCCTAATGGTAAATGCGGCCCTGACGAAAGCTAGAGACCATTTTTTTCCTCTTCAACAATGAAACTTCTTCGGGATGGATATTGCTAAGAAGCTGTAAAAATTTAGAAAGAGCCTGTGGTCATATGACTAAATGGCAAAGACATCGTGTATATACCTCAGTTATATTTTGACTTGGGAGTGGGATGAATTTAGTGTCCAAGTTTCAAAAGATTCCATGTACGAGTTAGTAGTGAGGGAATGAAAGTGCGGAACCCATTATGCATCCATTTTGCTTAAACAGTTGGTTATTCCTGCTGTACTACTCCGATTTAAGACAGTACTTATAGTGTTTGCAAATATCACCACGAGGAATATTTTGGAAAGAATCACGAATGTATCTTCTGCTAGAACATTAGTAAAAGGGACAACACATCGAAGTTTGCTAAACGATCGTTCTTCTCCAAGTGAAGGTTGTGTATGGTTGGTTTAAAAGTGTATGTATGGAGTTTATGTAAGACGATATCTTTCCGATGTGCCTGTTGAGTTCTTCTGGCAAATGTTTAGCAAGTTTATAGGTATGATAATTTATGGTATCCATCATTGGACTCAGTTAGGCTACAGGTTTGTGGGCCCTAATTTTTTTTTACCTTCACAGACCAAGGCTGGGCTTTCTAAAGTTCACAAACCAATTGTCCCGTTGCGCCCCCATTATGTAAGCCATAAATGGTCCCACCCAGAGACTTACTATAATCCCTCCCCAACCATATTATACATGCATACTGTATCCCTATCGTATATCAAAGGTACAACAAATAGATTTGACTCACTCCTAAAACAACACAAAATAAAAGCAGTCTGCAAACCTTTTGAACAAGGTTTCCAATTCCTCAAACATATCAAGGATTGTCAGGATCATGTTTCCGTCCAGGTGTCTTACAGTATCCCCCCCCCCCCTGTCAATGTGGGTATTTGGGACAGAGGACGGAACTACCTTGGTAAGAAGAAAAGAACACATTCTTTATGGACAACGTAAAAGTGGACTAGCACAACGTTTTTTTGGTTAGCGACCATTTCATGAAAGATGAAATGGGACTTAGCACCCTATTGCCCAACAGTAGTAATTGCAGAACATTACGAAGAACGTTTGACGTTAGCTAAGTTTGCGAAACTAGTATATAATTGATTTAGTTAGTTGTTTATTTTCATTCCACTTCCACTTAGTTTTTGTTCCAGAACTTTCAACATAAACAGTTTAATAACTATATTCCAAATTTAGTAGCATTCTTTTAAACAGCCCCCCCCCCCCCCTCCGGAGTATAGACAGGGAAGATGGTTGTGCCATTGTTTTTTTTTTTTTCTGTTTTATCATTTTATAGCCTTTATTGGATTCACATTTCCGCTGTGTGCATATTTGGTCATCGGCGATTAAGTTTCTCTGGAATAGGTTCAAAGATGAATAACAAGTAAAATATAATAATAACTTTGGAATACTGTATGTCAGGAAAGCTTGAGAATTGTGCAATTTGATCGACAAAAGAAGAAGTGTACGAATAAGTTTAAAGAACGAATTTTTCAAATCGATACGTCGGAGATGATTCACATGACATGTATGCGAGTCCATTTTTGGAATTTGTACAAGCCAAAGAGAAGTCGGGTTTTGCGGAATAAGTTACCAGTGAGTGAAAAGACGCCTCTTTTCACACACTGTTTAGTTGAAGATGCCTTGATATCTAAAACGAACCTCTCGAAATTGATTCATGGAAGACCAGTGTGATGGATGGTTGGAAGGTAGTCTAAATCTCTTGAGGATTGTTTAAGTATCGATTGCCTGTGATAATTCTACGGATCTCATGGGAACCTGCTGTAACGACTTATAATAACAATAATTAAAAAGAGATTTCGTGTATATTTGATATGACAGCTTCGCATGGTTTCGTCGACTTTTTAGCTTATTGCAAGTGTCAGGGATTGACATAGTATACGGACTTACACAATGGAAACTTAATATTATTACATGGTGCCTCAATTCAGCCCACGACTCATCACGGAAGAAAATTACACGTTCACCTCATAAACATTTTTGTCTGTTAATTGCCTATGTTCTATGACCCGTTTGCTTGTTTTGCAAGAACAAAAAACAGAGTTTATTGCAGAATAAAACCTGCTACACCGTAATGTTGACCAGCTAATTCATCTTCAGTTAAAAAAGTCTATATAAAAATTCCTTATGTGATGAGAATGGAACCCAGGTCCATACCAACTGAGAGGCGCTTGTCATGTCGTTCTTCCAACTCTGCTACGGAAGCCCTTAATCATAATATGACTTACATAAAAAGATGCAAACCTTAGCATTCGAATGATTTAATTTATTACCGGTTCTTCGTGATCGATCCACCACTATTCATTAAAAATTTTATTTGGTACAGCATTATTTTTAAATACGATGTGTGTGCGTGGGGGGGGGGGGGGGGATAACAACGCTATGGCATTGGGGAAGGTGTCAAGGCCGCCAGTGACTGGATATTTTACCACCAATTGTCGAAATTGTTACACTAAAAAAATGAAAAACATTCGCTGCGAATTTGCCAAGGGCGCCAAAAACCTGGCTACGCTACTGGAGAGAGGGATGGAATTCCACTCAGCACATCGCCTGTTGGTCGGTTATATTTTTATCCATTGCTGCTGAATATAATCACTGTTTATACTACATCACAGTTTTAGGCTTTGCTGTCTCTAATTTGGCCTGTGAGTACTTACTTTAGATGTCCACTTTCAATGTGTACTTACAAGTGGATATTTAATTTCAATCAGTCCACTCGAGGGAAGGATAAAAGAAATTGGTGTGGTGTAAGTATGTAGGGAAGGGAAAAGGAATCGCCGAACATGTTAAATTCTGGTTATTCCTTTTCCCTTCCCTACATACTTACACCACACCAATTTCTTTTTTCCTTCCCTCGAGTAGACTGATAGAAATTAAATATCCACTTGTAAGTACACATTGAAAGTGGACATCTAAAGTAAGTACTCACAGGCAAAATTAGAGACAGCAAAACCTAAAACTGTGATGTAGTGTAAACAGTGATTATATTCAGCAGCAATGAACAGCTCAGTTTTGTTCATTTAACTTCTGATATAAAAAGTATACTCGGATCTCTTTTTTATGTGGTTTTGAAGTTATGTAGTGCATATTTCATGCAAATTCGGGGTTTTCCAGTTGTACATAAGGAATAACGTGTTGCAGCACATTCTGCGTAACGTGAGTAACGTCTAAGCAGTGAGTGTCCGTGAAGTTTAATTTTGCATGTGAGTAAGTGTTTGCCTTTTCATTATCGTAAGTCTAAATTTTGCTAATTTTTATTTGATTTTATTTGGCCCAGTGGAGAAAAAAAAAGCACCAAAGAAAAGCAATTTCTTTGGAGATGAAAATTGCAATTTTAGATCGCTTAGCAAACAGAGAGGGATCTGCGGCGATTGGTAAACATTTTAATTTAGGCGAATCTACTATAAGAGCAATTAAAAAGAATGAAGTCGCAATAAGAAAATCTGTCATTTCTGGCACAAATCTAAATGCCAAATTATCATCGTACTCAAGAGATGCTTTATTAGAAAACGGAACGAGCGTTCGTAATTTGGATTGAAGAATTAACTCAAAGAATTCCTATAAGTGGTTATTTAATTAAACAAAAAGCTCTTCGGTTTTATGAATAGATGAAACAATTGGAGCCACCTACTTCCGCTTCCCATGCTGATAAAGAATTTTCGGCTAGCAAAGGATGGCTAACAGGATTTTTAAAAAGGAATGCACTTCATAACGTGAAGTTAAAGGCGAGGTTGCAGCAGCAGATGAAGCAGCCAAAATTTTTCAAGAGAAGTTAGCTGAATTTATTGAAGATGGTGGATATTGTCCCGATCAAGTGTTTAACGCTCACGAAACAGGATTGTTTTGGAAGAAAATGCCTAGTCGAACTTACATCGCAAAGTCTGAGAAAAAAGCAAATGGGTTTAAAGCAAGCTAAGATCAAGTAACGTTGTTACTTCGTAGCAGTGCATCAGGGGATCAAATGTTGAAACCCCTTACTAAATTAATCTCTAAGACCACGTGCTCTAAAAGGCCAAGATCTAAAACAGCTGCCGGTACATTGGATGGCTAATACAAAGGCCTGGGTAACACTGCTGTATTTACTGAATGGTTCAATAATTGCTTTATACCAGAAGTGGAAACATATATGAAGCAAAAAGCTCTCAATTTTAAAGTTTTATTAATTGTTGAAAATGTACCAAGTCACCGCATTTAGAACATCGAAATGTGCAGGTAGTGTTTTTTCCACCCCATACAACAAGCATTATTCAGCCATTAGATCAAGGTATAATTGCTACTTTTAAAAAATATTACGTTAAGCACACTTTTCAAATTTATATTGGATAAACTAGAAAACTGATTATTAACAGTAACTAATGTTTGAAAAAAAAAATTCTATTTTGGACTGTTTAAATCATGTTGCGTCTGCTATCGCTGAAATAAGACCACAAACTTTAAATGCCTGCTGGAAAGCAGTTCGCCTGGATGTGTTGCAAACAGTGCAACCATTCAAACATCTATATTATTAGTTGAAATCATTAGTTTGGCACATGAAATTGGTGGAGAAGGTTTTGATACATTTAGCCAGAATGATGTAGACGAATTGCTTGTGGATAAATACCTTAAGTGACGATGATATTATTGGATTTCAATTAGCTTTAGATATCGTTGAAGATCCAGAAAACAACAGTGAAGCAGTAGAAAAACCTGAATATAATTCGAGAAGGTCTTGAACTGTGCAATAAATTGGAAAATCATTTTCTTGTTAATGACAAAATATTCTGAACGAGCCTTTAAATTCCAACGTCAGCTGAAAAACAGTATGTCTGAATATCGCGAGCTGTATAAAAAATTAGTAAAATCTTCATCGCAAAGTTTAATCACTGATTAGATTATCAGAAGAAAAAAATCGGCAGCGAACGAGGGTCAAGCTAATTCTGTTTATGAAGAAACATTGCCTTTACCATACAGATCAGATGCGCTGACTATCTCTTCTGGTGATGAAAGTGATTTCGCACCAGTTCGCAAACGTTGTCGAATATTATCTAATAGCGACGATAATTCTGATAAAAAAAAATTGTTACTTTTCAATAAAAATTAAATGAATAAAGCTTTAAAACAAACTTAGACGTTCTTATTTTCCTGAATTTTTATAAACTTTTATGCGATTTTTTTTTTGGTTTATTTTAATTCATTGCTTCGGTTTTATGCGGTTTTAGAAAATTATGGAATAAGTTAGGTCTTTTTTGTGCGGTTTTTTATATGCAGTTTTCTGTGGAACGTACTGTATCTACCGCATAAAAAGAGACCCGACTGTATTTTGTTATTCTTGTTGTGTTAAGGAAATGACATCAGTGGCATATGTAGATTTTCCTCGAGCAGGAATCGACTTAACCGGTTTCACAGAAATGGCAGCCCCCCTCCCCCCGGAAATTCGGATCATTCATCTTTAAAAAAAAAAAAAAAAAAAAAAAAAAAAAAAAACAGACCAGCTCAGTACGTATGTCTCATATCCTTGGTTTCTTTGGCGTATTAAAAAAAAACAACCACTAATCATAAAATAAATGCTATTATTATATGTTGCTTTTTTTTCTTGATTCTTTAAAAAATTGTAATGCGTATGATTGAATGGTCCTCCTTTGTTGAAGAACAATAGCAGCAATAGTCCTTTGTTTGCTTTCTTTCTATATACGTTGCTCATATTATTAGTTTTCATTACTGCTGAAATAGATTTTATTCTTTTTAAAACACCTCAAGCTGTTTGGCTCTCAAAAAATAATAAATAAATAAATATATAAAACAATTCTGAATAACAAGAAACATTCCAAAAAAAGTAGATATAAACAAATTCTCGTAAACAAAATCTGTTTATAGCCTTTCTCGAGTCAAAGTTAGCATTATCGAAAAACTTAGTGCTTGAGCTTATTCACAAAATAAGCGTTCTGAGAAAAACAGATTTTGCAAGAAATAACTTGTGGAATGTACAAAGCCACTGATGTTCCAGGATTCAGATTTCCTCTGCGTTATTTTATAAGCTCGATGAAGCATATATATAAAATTTCGAATAACAACAAAACACCCGGTGTTTTTATGGCAAAGATATGTTTGCCACTCTCTGGTCCTGTTGGTACTCTTAATTTGAAATTGTTGCATTGCGTGTGATTCAATCGCTGCAATACTTTCAGATATCGCTCATTTGAACTGCAATTTCATATTGGGAATAATAATAATATAAAAAAAATAACATTACTCAAGGCTTTGAGAAACGTGTGTTGTTGCTCTTGACATTTCCAGAACATTTAATCATACCATCACGGCCTGCTCAGTAAACTGCTATCCTCCAGTCTAGTTTCCCGTTGCAATTGGGTAGCCAACTTCTTCCCTGTCGTTTATTGTTCTGGAGGAAGCTTTCTCTCTTAGCGCTTCAACGCCATTTTCCTGTCCTGCTCTTTTTACTTGATATAAATAACCTTTCTCGTTGGCCAATACTACTGTTAACAGTTTTGCTGATGATGAGATAACAGTATACACTACATTCGTCGTACTGAATCTATAAATTATGCAATGGACAAACTTGCCAAGCATTGGGGGGAGGGGATCATTTGCAATCATTGTCTTAAACTCTATCTCCATGCCGTTATGTATTGAAGCAAGGATAACCCAGTCACCTTCACTGCCACCAGATCGCGCATGGTCTTGCCTTCTTTTTCACAAAATGGACTTCAGCTCACCCTCCCTTCATCAAATAAATGATCTCCCCCCGTTTGGACTGACAGTGACCTGTAGCATTGCTTAGCATAAACACGTCACATCAATTTCTTCCACCTCAGTTTCTTAATTTTTTTTAAACATAATTTCCTGCAGCAAACACTACTTTTCATTCACCAAGTAACTGTACTTATCTGCTCGTTCTTAGAATACTGTTCACATATTTGACATAGTGCGCCTGAAATCTCTCAAAAAAATTCTTGATGCTGCCTAAGAGTGAATTGTCTGATAATGATTCCTCGTCTACTGACTTATTTGACCACTATCTCACTAGGTACTTTCATGAATACTGCACCATGGAGCTGGCATCCATCTTTCATCATTCCGTTGGACCTGTTAAAACACAAAGCACCAACTGCCTCTGTTTTTTCTGAAACTTCTTGACGAAGTGTTTCCATCAGTGGCGGCCGGTGAAAATTTTAAGTGGGGGTGCTGCATATGCAAAATAAAAAAAAAAGATTTTTTTTCCCCTAATCAGTAACCAATTTATTAATAAATAAATTTACATATTAAAAAATCGCTTTATTAAAAATATTTCACCCTCACCACAAACACACACGAATAATAAAAAGTTTCGTATCTCACAGAAATAACGCGCGCAAGCATATATTGTATGTAAATCCGACACTGCTCTCTGAGCAGTGTCGGATTCACTTGTAAGCGCAATCGAATATCGGCGAGTCTAGCTGCAGTTGGCCGAACGTGATAATTCCGACACTGCGTTAGATCGCAATGCATTTGTTTCGTAATCTAAATTGTTAATCGAATAATTCCAATTATTAACTATTCAATCAATGTCGAGACATAAGCCATAACCTTTAACATGTTGTATTGCATTTATATAATGTTGTAAGATTGTTATTATTTATAAATACAAAATTTAATTTTTTTTTCATTTTTTCCTTGGGGATGCTGCGGTGTCGCAGTGCTTATGTACAAGCTGCCACTGGTTTCCGTCCAACTGTAACCTCCAGCTTTTCACAAAAAAATTGTCAATAAGTTTCCAGATCTTGTCTACACAACTCACATGCTATAGGTTCTTCTGCCCATTGTGTATAAGATTGATTTAAAAAAAGAAATGTCGGGTGTGGATATGGAGAATGCAGACTACAGTCGTTTTTGTTAATGGCTAGAACTGTTTCCAAAACAATGCCAACTGCGCTGGGATATTGTCTTAGTGAAGTAACCAGCTACTCCTGTAGTAATTTTCACTGAACATCTTAAATCACTTTCAACATCATTCCTGTCGAAATTGCAGAATATAAGAATTAGCTAATCGACCAATCGTTCGATGCTGTTGGCACACTCTCCCTCGATGAGTCTTTGGACTCCCTGGAGGTGTCAAATAATAATAATAATAATAATAAAAATAATAATAAATGAATTGTTCACATGTAGTACTTCATGCTAATAGCGGCACGTGGCAGACTAACCCGTGAGTACATATGACAGTACTGCTGACTTGTTCATATCGGCCAGTTGACCTTTGGTCTGTATATCTATCGTGTAGTCATTACCATAGCATACTTGTGCTCAGCTGTATTATAATATTGTATAGCTTCAGTAGGAAGTATAATTAATGCCAGATTTAGATTGCTTAATTATTCTTCACTTGAAATGTATGTAAAGCTTTCAAAGCAAGTTAAGTTGTATTTCGAATTACACATTACGATTAGGATGAGGAAAGGAGAGAAATTTACTCAGCACGAAGATATTTAGAACCAAATACATTAAAAGCAGCAATATGTGTATATAAAATGTGATTTCTTTTTTATCACAGCTTTTTTAAATTGATTGCATTTTAAATGTATTAAGTGTACAGTGCTTAATAAAATTCATTATAAACAAGTTTTTGTAATTAACTGGTTAAATTATATCTTGTTTCATATTTGAATTGCTTATGGTTCAAATAAATGTTAAAAATTCAGATAAATGTACTTGCGCATGGTGAGTAAACATTTTACTAATACTTTCAGTAGTTAATAAGTTCTTTTTTTGTTCCCTGGGGGAGAAAAAAACTTATTACTACTACTTGAAAAAAACTTATTACTATTACTACTTAATTTTCAAGTAAGATATTCATTATGTATTTATTTTTAATTTAGCATATGCTTAACAGGGATCTGAAATTAAGGAGACAATTTTATGATAGAATAGTACTATTTGAGGCAAAGGCATACTTGTGTATGGGGGCGAGGAATTGGACATTAAAAAGCACCCAACATTATAGTGCCTTCTTATATAAAGGAAATCATTGGATATAGAAGTATATCCAAATAATAAAATATATTAAATCTCTTAAACAAAAAATTACAAAAAAAAATAAACCAAAATATAAACCTATAAACAATGTAATAAGCAATGCTTTTTTAGTGGAATACGGCGTACTGGGTCCTTCATTAACAGTGATATATGACATAGGGATGCCGTACATTTAGAAACTTGCACATTTGCCTAGTACGCAAATAAGCTTATTTAATTCAATTTACATTTTCCAACTACGTTTATTGTTAAAATATTTGCTATATAAAACTTTGTTTACTATGTAAAATTTTTATTAAAATTATTATAAACTTTTTTTATATACTTGTACAGTAAACTTCATGAAATATATGTTATATATTTGTTGTTCTTAATTTCCAAAAAAAATATGAAGTAAAAATATCTGTGTGTGTATATATGTAGAAAGTTTTTACCTTGGGTATAATATATGTTAAAGATACCAAGCTATTTTAAACCTGGTTTTACTCCGTTTCCCAAGTAAGCAAACAGACAAATAAGTGAAGTTTGCGCCTGCACGTAGTGTGAGTCTAACTGACCCACAAGGTATTGCAAGTCTAGGCAACTCGTGGTAAAGATGGAATAAGCTCTGATCACTATTCTTAATATTTACCCTTAATGCAAAGCTCATCTCCTTGAGGAGATGTATGATGCTGTGCATTAAAGGCAACGGGGCCACTACCCAGACCGGCTTATACCTTTATTGAGGTCTCATCAGTGGGAACCAGGCTTAGAAATACTAAGGTTAAGTAATACAGAACTTATAAGTATTTTACCAAAACAAGTTACCAAAAGGTGCTTTGACCTTATTAAATAAAAATCTCAGGATGAGAGATAGATGTAGAAAGTTTTTTTACCTTGGGTATAATCGATGTTAAAGATACCAAGCTATTTTAAACCTGGTTTTACTCCGTTTCCCAAGTAAGCAAATAGACAAATAAATGAAGTTTGTCCCTGCACGTAGTGTGAGTCTAACTGACCCACAAGGTAGTGCAAGTCTAGGCAACTCGTGGTAATCTCTCATCCTGAGATTTTTATTTAATAAGGTCAAATCACCTTTTGGAAACTTGTTTTGGTAAAATACTTATAAGCTCTGTATTACTTAACCTTAGTATTTCTAAGCCTGGCTCCCACTTATGAGACCTCAATAAAGGTCGAAACCGGTCTGGGTAGTGGCCCCGTGCCTTTAATGCATAGCATCATACATCTCCTCAAGGAGATGGGCTTTGCATTAAGGGTAAATATTAAGAATAGTGATCAGAGCTTATTCGATCTTTACCACGAGTTACCTAGACTTGCACTACCTTGTGGGTCAGTTAGACTCACACTACGTGCAGGCGCAAACTTCACTTATTTGTCTGTTTGCTTACTTGGGAGACGGAGTAAAACTAGGTTTAAAATAGTTTGGTATCTTTAACACATATATACTAGGGGGCTATACCCCAACCCCCCGTGTTCCGGACTGGTAGGCCGGTTTTCTTGAATTCTGATGACTCGAATTTTGAAGACTTGACATTCAGGGTAGCCCCTGAGTTTCCAAACGTTTCAAAAAATATAGGGTAGATATATATATTAAATCATAATTTTACTGACTAGGAACACCGAGATAAGGTAAGATAAAAACATTAATTAAAGCGCAACTAGTTTCATCGGAATGCCAACTTCTTCAGGTATACAAATTATCATAAACTGGAAACTGGAAAAATAGCAAAATAAAACATGGACTTCTCATGTAAACAAGTTAGGAATAACAACAGTCAAATTTGAACTGGCGTCTGCGTGGCAGGTCTAGCGTGGGGCGTTAGTGAATTGGAACTATCTCGAGAGCTCCACAACTGAATTACTGCGCTGTGTGAGTCAGGTAAGCTATAACTTAAATTGCTGTTCATGTGTGAGGAGTCCAGAACTATTTATTTTCGTTCTAAGATGCGTCTTTCTAGTTCATCAGCGCATTTATGGATATTAGTCCACCGTTTGTAGATCTCTCCTTGGCATTTTGCCAAGAATAGTCGATTCATGCTGAAGGGGAGAAAGAAATGAAGGATGTACGAATTGGTTGCCAACATGCTAAATCACGTGCTTTCTTGTCTGTCGCTGTACTAGTACTAGCTTGATTTTTGTTGTCACTTTTTTGCATTATTTTTTTATTATTAATTTGTATGACGGATCCAGTACAGTCAACAAGTTCTGTTGTTAAACGTTTCAGTAGCTCTTGCAAAAGAATATTGAATAATATGCTGACATTCTGCGAAAAAAGAATTGTCTCCTTGTTCCCCTTTTTCAAGTCATAAAACGTGTAAGTGCAATTGCGGGTGTATCGGGGTTGACTGTTAAAATAATTCGTAGGGAATCAAAAGATGAAGGTAGGCCAAAATTTAAATCTCAAAAAAAAAAAAAAAAACGCCAGAGTAAAGAAAACCATCGAAACCGTAGCTTTGAATGATTTTGATGTAGATGTTATAAGAAGAACTATTCACGAATTTTACGTGGTTGAGAAAACAGTGCCAACTGTTCCGAAATTGATTCCTGTGCTTAAAGAAAAAATTAATTTTCCTTGGAAAAGAGAAACTTTAAGGAAAATACTTCAGGAAATCGGATTTTGTTTTAAAAAGTCCCAGAATAAAACGAAACTCATCATGGAGCGAAGTGACATTGTTTTATCTAGAACGCAGTATTTGAGAGCAATATTTCAGGGAGGAGAAAAGACCGATTGTGTATCTAGATGAAACTTGGATTAATAGTAATTTAACTTATGGAAAATGTTAGCAGACTAAAGAAGAATGTGGAGTGCTACAAACCGGAAATGTCTCGCGGCGCATAATAATTTTGTGTGCGGGTGGAGAAATGGGTTTTTTTACCGAATTCAAACATACTATACAAAGCCAATTACCATAGGCAAATAAATTCTACGATCTTCGAAAAGTGGGCAGAAGAAAAACTGATTCCAAACCTTCCTAAAAATGCTGTTGTTATAATTGATAACGCTTCATATCACTCTATTCGATTAAACAAAGTTCCAAATTGGTCTAATAAGAAGCAAGTTCTTATGGATTGGCTCTCTGCAAATAACATTTCTCATTCCCCAGATATGCGAAAAATTGAATTGCTTAATTTGGTCAAAAGAAACTCGCCCACAACTAAACTATTTAAATTCGACACGATGCTCAGAGAGCATGGATTTCTAGCTTTGAGGCTACCACCATATCATTGCGATATTAATACTATTGAGTATGTTTGGGCAGAAGTGAAAAGTTTCATTCGCCATCGCAACGTAACTGGAGATATTGACATGTCGAAACTTTTTAAGCTTTCAGAACAGGCGATTGAAAGTATTACAGTTCAAAACTGGGGAAAATATTGCTTTCATGTCACCTCATTGGAAAATATGTATTGGGACAGAGACGCAATTATCGAAGAATTATGCGAACCTTTGGTGATCAGTTTAAGTGAAAGTGATGGCGATTCGGACACCGATTCAAATGACTATGAAGATTAAAAGGATTTGATAATGGTATTTTTTTCCAACCTTTTTATTTGCATGGGTTTGTAAAAGAGTCACAACAAGTCATAAATAATTAATCGGTTTAGGACATTAAAGTGTCTCAGTTCTATCAACTGTAAGTTTAGAATATCTAAGTTCATTTGAAAAAATTTCTGTTTTTCTGTATAATTAGTTTTATTTTATAGAAAACTTTCTTAAAAATAAACTTAGTTAAATTTTTGTTTTATGCTATACCTTTTTTAATTTTGTTAATAGTCTACGTACATTTTGCCAACTGTTACCCAAGTAAAATCGTTACACTTTAAAAACTACAATGTTCGTAAAAGAAAAGCTAAATTTTCCGACCTGTAATAATAAACATATCCCAGAAGACAGATTGATTACCCTGTTATCGGAATGGATTCTCCTTTTTCTGACATGCCCAGAAATGTCAAGGGACCTCTAATCGGTGGAGTAAGATTCAAGTCTATATGGTGTTGACGCTCTTCTAAATTAGAGTTTGCAGAGAAAAGGACATGACTGGAGAGGGTGCTTGCATGTGTTCTGATGTAAGAGATATCACGTTGATGCTCTTCAAGACGTAGTGAGACCAACTTATCGGTTTGCCCATAATATGGTTTTCCGCAACTGCAGATGATTTTATAAACTCTTGGGAACTGAAGTTGGTTATGTTTTGGCTTGGGTTGACTCAGGAAAGAACGAAGTTTGGTAGGGTAGTGAAGTACGTTCTAATATGAGAAGTCCATGTTTTATCTTGCTATTTTTCCAGTTTCTAGTTTGTGATAATTTGTACACCTGAAGAAGTCGGCATTCCGACGAAACTAGTTGTGTTTTAAAGTTTTTTTTTATCTTACCTTATCTCGGTGTTCCTAGTCAGTAAAATTATGATTTAAAATGTCTACAATCCGAGTGAATACCAGTTACAATATATAGAGAAAATATTTTACCTTGGGTATATATTAAAGGATAAAAAAAAAATGTTTTTATTATTTTAATTTTCAAAATTTCCTGCTAGCAAAGAATGAATACCGACACATTTGTTTTACAATAACTGCTAATAAGGATATAATAAGGAAATCATGAAGAAAGAAATCAAAGAAACAAGGTGTAATAATAAGCGCGAGGAAATAGCATACCTGGAAATAAAACAACAAACTTGAGAGGCACATCAAAAAATTTTTTAAAAAAATGACAAGAAAATGAATGATCCACAGAATTTTTCAGTTAAGAGCAGCGGTGACAAAATGTTGTTTGAAACTGAAGAAATTAAGAAAAGCTAGGTGATGTGTGTCAGGACGAAATTACACAGGGAAGAAATTACACAAAGAAAAAATTACACATAGATAAAAATGCACTAAGAAAAAAAATTAAAAGGAAAAAATACACAAAGTAAGAAATTACACATAAAATAAAATTTTCCAAAAATTGTACAAAATTTATAACCAGCAAGGAGTAAATCACTAGTGCAGATTTGGGCAAGGGGATTAGGGAGGTGGTTGAGTTGGAAACTCAAAATGATGTAGTGACCCTAATTAGTACTTACCTCAGATTTACAAGGAATAATTGATATATAATACATCTTTGATAGGTGATAAGAAATAACTTCCTGGCTAGCTTGGAGTGGTGCACAAATTATATTGGCGAAGGGTCTTTGCTATTTGTTCATATGTTCCTTTAAAGTAGGGTATGCTTATCCTTAAAACATAGTAGAATATGCTGATTCTTTACGATATATTAAAGTATCCAAAAAGGGAAGATTGCTGTTAGTTTCACGTTCAATAGTGTACTTGATGAGAGTATATAGGAGTTAATTTTATCCAGAAACTGAGGTAATTCTGTTTCAGAGTGAGAACAGATTGCAAAGATGTCATCCACAAAACATAGGCAAATGCGAGGATGAGAAGAAATGGTGTTAGAAATCTGATCCTCTAAATGCTCCATAAAATAACCAACCGAAGCAGGTGATATAGGACTACTCATTGCAGCACCTACCATCTGCTGAAATAATTTCTTACGCGTAAGTAAAATAGCTGGCATTGATAGTAAACTTGAATAAATTGACGCTGTCAACAGTGAAATCTATTTGTAAAAGCTGAAGTTTTTTGAAGTGGTATATTTGTAAGAAATAAAACTACATGAAAGGAAACCACTATTTCAGACTCTTGAAGATGAATTTCTTTTATTTTTTCTTTGAAATTACAACTGTTTTTTATATAAGAGGTAGTTTTCTCAGTAAAATTTCGTAGAAAACTTAAAAGATATTTTGTCAGATAATAAGTAGGAGATCATATGCAAAAAACTATTGGACGTAAAGGGATAACCCAATTGGTGTCGCTTAGGATGGCCATAAATAGGTGGGGGACATGCATGATGAATCTGCAACTTTTCAATAGTATTACTGTTTAAGGAATCTGTTTGATCTAACAGTTTATTCAGTTTGTTTCTAGCTTTACTTAGGACTGTCAGTTATACTATGAGTGAATATAAACTTGATGTTTTACGCAGTAAAACATCAAGTTTGCGATTGTAGTCAGTGGCATCCATGAGTACAGTTGTATTTATAGGCAGATATATTCACCCAATTTCACTTCATCCTTCACAAAAAAAATGGGTATTATCAAAAGCCTTGTACACCGAGCACGCACAATTTGTTCTTTTAAGTCTCTTCTATTAGAAGAATTAAATAAAATAAAACTTACTCTATTACTTAATGGATACAGCGTAACCTTGATACAGAAGATACTTCATAATCATCATCCCTCTTCCAGATTGCAATCTGATGTTTAAAGGATCAGCATACCCTACCTTAAAAAGGAACATTCGAACAAATAGCAAGGACCCTTCGCAGATGTAATTTAAACACCACCTTCAAACCATCCCGGAAGTTATGATCTTTCTTACCACCTATTAAAGATGCATTATCGCCTTTATCAAATACCGTTCTTGTCATCTTTGCTATTTTGGACAGACCGTTCTGCTGCCGTTAGAATCGAAGGACATCAAGATTGTATGATTTGTTGCGTCTGAAGGTTCAGACCTTCCTTCTCATTCCATCGACACTAGACAGAGTTCGGTAGAGTCGTACCAAGATGCTACACCACAGTAGGTTCAAATTGATCGTCTATATTTTGAATCGTGCAAAGCCTACACACTGTTGTAATCTTAATCAGACTGTATGCCTGTTTCCAGATGGCAAATGATCGCTGTTTGTTTATATTATTATTATTTATATGGGTACTCCATGGAGTCAAGACTCATCGCTGGAGACACTTTATCAATTAACACTGTCATACATCTCCTTAAACTTATTCACTGTTCGCAAATTCACAACCTCCCACAATCCATTTCACTCATTAACCACTCTCCAAAAGAAAAAAAAAAAAAAAAAAAAACCTAGTCCACACACCCTTAGACAGCTTCCAAGTGTGACCCCTTGTTTTCTTTCTACTCCCCATGTATTGAAAAAATTATGTGTCGGTCTTATAGAATCCCTTTAGTAACTTATAAGTTTTTATCATATCCTCTCCTCCGCCTATCAGCTAAACTCTGCAACCCATACACCTTCAATCTATCCTCATAGGGAACATTCCACAGACCTGTCACCAGTCTCAGTTCCTGAGAAACGCAGGTGATCAAATCTGTGCAGAGTAGTTAATGTGGTTGAATCATAGCCTTATATTTGTCAATGTGTTCTTCAGCATCCAAGTAATCCTCAGCTATTTTGCCAAGTCTTGCAGTATGTTCTCTGAATTTCAATTCTCTATCCACCATCACCTTCAGATCCCTAGCCTCATCAGTTTCCCGTAAATTAGTACCACCAATATAATACGAAGTGTGTAATCTTTTCATTCCGAAGTACATTCATTACCTTACCTTTTACAATATTTGGATTGACAACCATTGTCCTTTGCCCACACTGTCAATTTATTTAAATCCTGTAAAATATCCACATCACATTTATCAACTATTGTCCTCCCTAGTTTTGCGTCGTCGGCAAACAAAATGTCCCCCCCCTTTCAAATCTTCCGCTATATCATTAATAGAAATTAAAGAGCAGTGATCCTAGTACAGAGTCCTGGCGTACTCCAGTAGTCGCCCTCATTTGCCTTGATTTCATTCCACCATACACCACCCTCTGATGTATATCAGTCACCCATCCCTATCTATTCCACTAGCCACATATTCATTCCCATTTGCTGCAACTTATGTAATAGTTTTCCATGCTGTATTCTGTCAAATGCTTTCGCCAAAGTCCAGTAGTATCATGGTGTAGCCATTTCTTTTATCCAATTCTTTTGTCACCTTATTATAAAGTGTAAATAAATTACTGAGGCAGGACCTACCTTTTACAAAGCCTTGCTGCCCCTTATAGAGTAGCATGTTCCTATCCACCCATTCTTAAATTTTACTTTTAACCAACTTTTCCAATACTTTAACCACTATCAGAGATATTAATGGGTCTGTAATTTGCAACTTCTGTCTTGGTGCCACCTTTATGTAAGGGAACTATCTTACAGTCTTTCTAATCCCTAAGAACCTTGCCAGAGCTGAGACTGAGATTAAACAACTTCGTCAGAGGCACTGCTAGTTCACTTGCACATTTTTGTAACTCATGAGCGGACATGCCATCCAGGCCTGGTGTATTCACATTGCTATTTTTCAGTATCTGGGTACTTCTAGTTCATGCACCTCAATGCTCACATCAGTCTGTCACCACCTAGATAATCTACAAGTACCTTTGCAAAGTGATCACGTCTTAACTGAACTTATTTCTTCTGCTTTTGCCACTTTTCCTACCATCAGCACTCAGTAAAGTTATCTTTCCATAATCATTCTTTCTCTTAGTTGCTACATAGTGAAAAAACTCTTGTTTACTTCCGTGTCCGGACCACGATGCGCGACAATTGGGCGACGGTCAACTTTGTAATAGGCAACTGGGCGACAGAAACTGGAAATTTTTTGCACGTTAGCAGGCATACGATTTGGCGGATTTTTTTTTTTTTTTTTTTTTTTTTTGTAAATATTGATAAAATAAATATGGCTAAGACTTATGAGATATAAATTATGAGTTCTTTCCACATAGTTGAAAAAAAAAATAATAATCCAAACAAAATGCACAAATGATAATTTCCCAAAGAGACCTCATGCAATGAAGCTTAGAAATACTTCTAAATCATTTTGAAAATGATTTCACTCTTATACATACTCGTACTTATTTCAGATTCACGGTAAGTTATTATTATTAAGAGAGACCCCCAGGGAGCCAGAGATTCATTGAGGGAGGCCACATACTACACACACCAGCTATCATACTTATTCTTGAATTCATTCACACTGCTTGCACTCATAACATCCAATGGAATCCATTCCAACCACCCTATGAGAGAAAAATCTAGCCTTCACCCCCCCCTCTTAGTGGCATTCATTCTCAGCTTCCAAGGATGTCCTTTCCCTCCACCCTCCATAAATCGAAAAATTCTATCAATTGAAATCCGGTATGACCCTTTCAGAAGTTTGTAAGTCTCAATCATATCACCCCTTTTTCTCCTGTTTGCTAGTGTCTGAAGTCTACAAATTCACAATCTGTCTTCATAATCAATATTCCACAATCCTGATATAATTTTTAACCGTCTCCTTTGTACTCTCTCCAATATATCAGAATCACAACGGATACCAGACCTGCGCACAATGGTCCAAGTGAGGTCTTATCAAGGCCTTGTAAAGAGGCAAAATAACTTCCTTATCTTTACTGAACATTCGTTTCAGCATTGCAGTTATCTTTTGAGTTGCATTTGCAATCTTTGCCACATGACCCCTGAACTTCAACTTCCTATCTGTTAACACTCCAAGATCCCTAGTCTCATCAGTTTCTTCTATCCTAATCCCACTAATATAATACGACATTGGATATCTAATCATACCGAAGTGAATGACTTTACATTTACTGACATTGAACTGACACCATTTTCCCATGCCCACAATTCCATCCTATTCAAATCATTCTGCAAAGACTGCATATCAGCAGCATTTCTGATTACTCTACCTATCTTTGCATCATCAGAAAAATAACTATGTCGCTTGTCAAATCCTTCCGAATATCATTAATCTACAGATTGAATAACAGTGTACCAAGCACTGATCCTTGTGGTACACCACTTGTTATTTTTTTTATTATTTTTATTTATTTATTTATATTTATTTTTAATTTATTAATCTTTGTACTGGTTATGGGCAGTACTACCCTTACATCACGTCCAGACTTGATATAGGCCTAAGCCTTTACAAGTTTTACCCTATGCCTGTTCGAGTTATTATTGTAGTCTTTCTCTGGTGGCAACGCCATGCCACTAGTGTGCCCTGTAGGGCCCTCAAGGAAAGAACGTTTATATCCTTTTGCGTAAGCCCAAGCTGTTTTAAGTCCTTATAACTATCTGCACTCCATACGCCATGTAAAGAGATGGTGGCGCTGGTAAGCCCCATGCTCCTCCCGTATCTTACTAACTAGATATGGGTTACTTTTATAATAATTTACTTTATTATTATCGCTACAGGCTAGGGGCGCCCTGGTCCCATCACCTGGGTGTCAACTACCCAAACGTCACCATATCTTTTAATCACTAAGTCTGGTGTTTACGCAAACCCGCGGAAGTCCTATAATGTGGTTCCACCGCAGTCTTCCAACCTTTGTTCTTAAAGCGGTTGTTCAGAATGGACGCCATGGGTGCGGAAGCAACACTGGGCTATATGAGACAGTGTCTCACTGTAGTGGCAGCCAGCCCTACAGTTGGAGTCGTCACTATCCCATCGAGCTGTGCGGGCTCGAGTAGGCAGGGCATTGATCCTCGTCCTGATGAGGTCAATATACTCGAACCCAGGGAGGAGTCTAGTGTCATCCCTTACCCAATCATGCTGGGGATGCACCAGATATATGACTTTTAAAGGAGCACCATCTACAGAACAGTGCAACAGAGATGCCCATCTCTTGAGTTCTGCGGGTGCTGACTCGATTAAAGTGCCTTGATAATGGGACCAGCCTTTAGCCCGCCTAAAGTCTTCTTGTATTAATGGGCTAAAGAAAGCCTCTCTGCAGATGGGAGAACAAGATAGTTCTAACTGCGCGATTCTTGACAGCCGCAGGTATGGGATCAGCCATCTAAGTGATGGAACCCCAAGCCTACCATCCTTCACCCTCGCATGGAAATATTCAGTAGGAGTGTCAGGCGGCAGTCGGAGCCATGATCTCACGGCTGAACGGATAGCCCTGTCCATTCAGGACAGTACCGAGATATATGTCCTACCAAGCACCAACTTGTGGTAAAAGCAATGTAGGAGATAGTATGAAAGGAGAAACAGTCTTGCTGGGGCTTGAGAGGAGCTTTCCTCAAAGAAGCGATCCCAGCTTCTAGGATAGAAGGGACAGAAGACCTTCCCTTTGGGGTGAACATGATACCGAGGTATCTCCACTCTTCCAGGATGGTCAAAGCATGCAACGGCCTCCCGTGCAGGGAAAACTCTATAGTCTCGACCTTAAGCTTCTTGTCACGACCAGAGGGGACAAGAGCTAAAGAGCAGGACTTCTCTACATTAATAGAAAGGCCTCAAATAGAGAAGAAGTCAACTGCCCGGTCAAGGAGTTCCTGCAAGCCTATCTTAGTAGAGGCTACGGGAATAATATCGTCCGCAAAGGCCATAGTATTAAAGGAAGAAGCGCCTAGACAGTAGCTATATGGCTAGGAAGAGAACGAAGAAACTCATCTATGACGCAGTTAAAGAAAAGAAGAGATAGAGGATCAGCCTGGCGAACACCCCACTGCGGGAATAGAAGTTGCACGGGAGTTGCACCTGTAGTGATGGAGCTACCCAAGTATAGCTCCATAACATAGGGGAAAAAAGGTTCTGGACATCCAGCAATAGACAGCGCTCGGAGAGCAGGAAGGGAGACGCTATCAAAGGCCTTTTGGAGGTCCAGCGACGCCATATATAGAGGCTTAAGGTGGCGTCGGGAATCAGAGAGAAGAGAAAAAAGAAGATATATATTCTCGGCACAGCCGTCTGAAGGGACAAAAGCTCTCTGTCTATAATCAAGCTGTATATGTTGCTGAAGTCGTTTAACTAATATTTTATGATAGTCTAAGTAACACAGGGGAGTTGATAATAGGTCTAAAGTCTGATGCACAGCTTGAAGTTTCTTCTGAATGAAGATAGTTCTTGAAGCATGTAAGTATGGTGGTATTACTTTACTGGAAAGGATAATGTCCACTAAGTCTTGAAGAATTTCCAACGGCACCTCCTGAAGCCTAGACACAGGAAAGCCATCATGTCCAGAGGCAGAGAAATTGGATGGAAGAGCTGCTTAATCTCCAGGATGGAGACAGGCTGGTATATTTGAAGGGCAGGAATGGATCTCAATATCGTAGGTTGGTCACATAATCAGGGAAGTGTGGAGGTGGAGCAGAAAAGACTGTATTCCAGAATTTGACAAAATCATCATGTAAGTCTGCTAGAGGTGGAGGGGAAGCACTGTCAAGGATGGTTTTGGCACATTGCCCTCTATTCTTTTTATAGAGGGCCTGCATAGCTATTTGACAAAGTCATTGTAGAATGAGATGTAAGCTGATGTAGACGAGGCATGAAGTTTAGAGAATTTAGTGTGGAGGTAGTCATTCAACTGATCTGTGATATCCATTCCCAGAAGGTGAGTCTGGATGAGATATTTAAGAATTTGATGCTTATATTCTGGAAGAGGAGGAGGATCATCTAGAGATGATGTTAGTCTGAGAATCAAAGCCTCTTCAACAGTAGGATGATGGCTGGTAGATGGAGAGACAGGAGATATTACCTGTCCCTACCTGTGGCAGATGTGCAGCCAATTCTTGAAGTAAGGCTTTGTAACTGGCTTTCTGTTTATGACACTTGATGGCATCCAAGGATCTTAATGGGAACGCCTTAAATAATGCCTCATTGATTTTCTTTATCCCTCGAGCCATCAACTCGATCTCATGAGTGGCGAGGATCGTAAACCTTGCAGACTCAGATCCTCCGTATACCACTTTTTGATATCTGTCAATCAGTCATCCTCTTATTATTATTATTACTACGGGCTACTCCAGGAGTCCTTAGACTCATCGAGGGCGGCCATAAACATCATGTTCACACAACTGTTCAACATTCTCACAGTATCTATCATACCTTGCCTTGAACTCGCTCACTGTCATAGCACCCACAACAGACTCTGGCAACTTATTCCACTCATTTACCACTCTAAAAGTAAAGAACCCAGCTCTAACACCCCTGCTAACCACGCTCTTGCCCAGCTTCCATGGGTGTCCCCTAGTTCTCCCACCACCAGTCCTGATCTCAAAAATATCATCTGAATTAATCCTATAGAATCCTTTTAGCAATTTGAATGTCTCAATCATATCTCCCCTTTTCCGCCTATCAACTAGTTTCTGCAACCCACAAATCTTCAACCTGTTCTCATATGGTCCATTCCATAGACCTGCTATCATCTTAGTCACTCGCCTCTGGATCCTCTCCACCTCCTCCCCATCAAAAAGGAACCGAGGTGACCAAATCTGGGCACAGTAGTCGAGATGAGGTCTTATCAGGGCTCGATACAGAGGTACAATAACTTGCTTGTCTCTGCTCGTCAAGGTATTTTTCAACAACCAAGTGAGTTGATGATCTGATTTAGCTACTTTCGCAATGTGCTCCCTAAACTTCATCTCCCTATCCACCAACACTCCCAAGTCCCTGGCCTCATCAATCTCTTGGAGTACAGTTCCACCAATGTGGTATACTACTGCTGCTAATCTTTTCACTCCGAAATGCATAACCTTACATTTTGTCACATTAAATTGACATCAATTCTCCTTAGTCCAGAACTCCAATCTATCTAAGTCATCTTGCAAGACTTTGACATCTTCTGCGTTCACTATCGCCCTACCCAACTTTGCATCATCAGTGAACAAATGAACTCTCCCACTTAGACCCTTCCCTATATCGTTAATGAACAGATTAAACAGCAGTGGTCCAAGAACAGAACCCTGTGGCACACCACTAATCACACTAGCCGTCTTTTGGACTCTACTCCTGAATAAACTACTCTTTGATATCTCTCCATCAACCACCCAGCTATCCATCTCACCAACCCTATATCCATTCCCATATGTTGTAGTTTACGGATTAGAATTCCATGTGGTATCCTGTCAAACGCCTTTGCCAGGTCCAGCAGTATCACTGTAAACCCATTTCCCTTATCTAGTTCAGCCGTCACCTTGTTATAAAACTTGAGCAAGTTACTGAGGCATGATCTACCCTTCACAAAGCCATGCTGTCCTCTGTACAGTATCTCATTTTCATCAATCCATTCCTGTATTTTTCCCTTGACTACTTTCTCCAAGACCTTGACAACGACTCCTGATATGCTGATCGGTCGGTAATTTGCAACCATAGTCTTGGATCCTCCTTTATGCAGTGAAACTATTTTCCCCTCTTTCCACGCCTTCGGGACTAAGCCAGACCCGAGACTCAGATTAAACAACATGGTCAAGGGCACTGATAATTCATTAGCCGCTTCATGCAAGACCCGTGCCGGTATACCATCCAATCCCACAGATGTATTCACATTAAGGTTCTGTAATAGACTATTCACCTCCACTTCATTCATCACAATTCCCGTATAAACTAATGGTTCCTTCATTTTATCAACGTCACCACCTGGATGATATACTTTTGCAAAGTGCGCGCTCAGTAACTCCACTATATCGACTGGTTCAGTGAACTCTTTACCATCGTCATTCCTTAAAATCATTTTGCCATGTACAGTTTTTTTCTTGCTTGCAGCATATTGAAAGAACTGTTTGGGATTCTCTTTTGCTTGCATAGCTAGTTTCCTTTCATAATCGGCTTTTGCTGTTTTTACCACATTCGTTAACCTTCTGGCCTGCACTTTATACCGTTCGTGTGCCTGCAGGTCACCCCTTTCTTTAAATTCCTTACATAGTTGTTTCTTTTTTGCAGCTAATATTGTATAACCCAAACCCTTTTTCTCCAATTTATGCAGCAGTCTGCCATGCTGTATTTTGTCAAAAGCCTTAGCAAAATCCAAAAAGATCCTGGTGTATCCATTCCCCTTGTCTAGTTCAATGGTAACATTGTTACAGAATGTGAGCAAGTTGCTAAAACATACCTTCCCTTAGTAAACCCATGTTGTTCATTGCAAAGTAGAGATTCACTCTCAACCCATTTCTGAATGCGGGGCCCTAACCAGTTTTTCCGAACCTTCACCACCACTCCTGAGATACTAATTGGTCGATAGTTGGATACATCGGTCTTTGCACCACCCTTGTGCAATGGAATTACCATACATTCTTTCCATTCCTGTTGAATCTTCCCTGTTCTGAGACTCATATTAAATATCCTGGTCAAAGGAATGGCCAGTGCCAGTTCAGCTGAACACTCTTTTAGCAGACGTGCTGATATTCCATCAGTCCCTATTGCTGAATTCTTATTCAGTTTGTGCAACAGCTCTAATACCTCAGCCTCTCACGCCTGTGTTTCTTCATCTAGTGAAGAGGTAACAGTGAGCTCAATGTTACGGTTACCAGGTTGATAGCTTTTAACGGAATGGGCACTCATTAACTGAACAGCCTTTTCTGCCCCTCTAACCCTCACACCATCTGGATTTAGAAGAATTTATTCTTTCATATTCACTCTTTCTTTTACTTGCAGCATATAGGTAGAGCTCTTGTGGGTTGTCTTTAGCACGCAAAGCCAGTTTCTTTTCATAATCAAACTTTGCTCTCCGTACAACAGTTGTGACTATTCTAGCCTGCTGCTTATAACGTTCATAACGGACGTCATCCTTATGCAAACGGTTTTCCTTCTACATCGTCCTTTTCTTACGAATCTCTTGCTTAATAAGATTACACATCCATTTGACTCCTACTCTGTTTATTCTTCGAGCTCTCGGGACACATTCTGATATCGCATCATTTAAGTATTGTTTAAATGTTTCCCATGCACTGTCGATATTCTTTCCATCTAGCAACCGATCCCATTCCACTGAACTCAGTATACTCCTCAGTTGGTCATAATTTCCTGCTTTGTAGTTCAGCATGTAACCTTTCCTGAATGGAACATTCATAACTTCCCAAGTGAGTACCGCATGATCACTGTCACCAACTGGAGGCAAATAGTTACATCTTTAACTGAAACACCCTCTGATACTATAATCAAATCTAACAGTCCTTGACCTAGAGTTCCTTCTGTCACATGCTGCTGGATGAAGTTGTCCCGCAACAGATCGATAAATGCATTTTCATTCTTCTCATGAGGTTCTACTGCTACCCAATCAATATTTGGTTAATTAAAGTCTCCCATTATGATTACTCTTTTCGCGCTCATCTTTTTTATTTGGTGATGCATTTCTTCATCACTAGCAACCGATCCACCAGGTCTGTAACAACACCCCACTATGTAATTTGTCTTGTTAGATTCCACCTCACACTATATGGCTTCAACTCACTGCCACATGAAATATTGTTAGTAGTATTACTACATTCATAGGTCTCAACTCTAACTTGATTTAAGTCATCCAATATCATTAGCAGCATCCTCTCCTACCCACTCTATCCTTCCTAAAAATACTGTAACCATGACACTCGATATCAGTTGGTAGGGCTGATTCTGATAGCCAGGTCTCACTAATTCTTACAATCTGAGGTCGCGACATATTGACTAAGGCAACAAACTCTACCCCTTTGTTTCTGATACTCCTAGCATTCGTATATAGACAATAACCTACCTGCATGCTTTATTGTATACTCTTGTTTGCAGTCTGCCTGACATAGTTAGTTGGACAACTTGCAGATCTCTATTCTTCTCCAATGCCTTACACATGTATGCATCTTTGCACACACATGATGGGTCTGAAACGGACAAACACAAACCCTAAATCGTTCTCGCCTCGTCAACATTTCCATGACAAAGCCCATTCATTCCCTTCATTAACACGGTTATATACCATTGTCGCTCTTACACTCATATTCACACCATTCCTCCCTTTATAATTTAGTTTCCATGACTCTCTGTGTTAGATCTCATACCAGCTAGTTTTTCCAGACTCCTTATACCAAACGCATTCAGGTGTAGGCCATCTCTCTTGTACAAATCCAATCTTCCCTCAAAATCACTCCACACATCCAGAAACTCATATCCATTCCTTCTACACAGCCTACGCATTGTTACCATCATAGCCCTTCTTTTTAATTCATTTTTATCATAGCGAGGTAAAATACTAAAGTCCTTAGAAAACCAGTTCTTCGAAAACAAATTTTTCGAAAGCAAACGATGAGGAAAATATAATAGAATATTTACGTGGTATTACATTTAACTATAATATTAATTAATAAATGAAAAATAAAAAAAAAATTGTTTTGAATTTCATATACTTTTTGTTTTAATGTATATGTGTAACATATGTAAATATGTTTGTTAATTACAAAATAATATTAATAAATGGATTAAAAATTATTTTTTCGTTATTTTAATATGTGCAATTATACCTGTTCATTTTTAAATCATTTTTGGACCACTTTTTTTTAACCGTCTCATTTCTTAAACGAGCCTACAAAGTTTGATATATGATATAAACGAAAATATTTATCAACTAGCTGACTCATTTTTTGCATGGGAAATTTCAATATAACTTCTATACAATTTTGTAATTCTACACAAGAAAAAAAAAAATAAACTTAATTATAAGCGAGATTTTTCAAATTTTATGTTTAGATCGTTCTTTTAACTCGTTTCTCAAAAAATAGAAATATTTAAATTTACCGGGTAGTAGATCAGTAGAAAAGAATGGTGATTTTAATAAAGAAAACGATACATTTTTTTTTATTTGCATTGCATATTTGATCTATTATTTTGTCACCCAGATGATCGTCGCCTAGTTGACCGTATCCGGACCATTCACTCTCTGCAACGAATATATTAAACACACGCTACATCGCACTAAATTCCGCGCGTTTATATCTATAACATTAATGTCTTGGTCGCCATTTTTCTCGTACGCATCGGTGCCATTACGTAGAACGTTTCTGAAAGAATATCGCGCAATAATAGTCAAGACTAAACAACACCAAAAATAAACGATACCACCAAGTGTGTTTAACAATATCTACTAAAAAATAATGATTTATCTGTGCAACGTGTACGAATAGCAGAAATTTTTTTAAGCCTCGACCGGTTCCCAAATTAGTCGATCCGGCACGAGGTTGCGGATTTTTCATCATAGTTAGGGACAAGATGTCAGCAGTTGTCTGTTGTACTCTCCTCCCTGAATGTCAATTAAAATCACTAATACTCTTGGACTAGCTGTCTCTGATTGGCTGCAGTCGAGATTGACTTCCCCAGTCTTCATAAGGTAGACAGGGCTAAAACAACAGCCTCGTCTACTCCCATTGGAGACTAAAAAGCGTTAGTGGATTTAAGTTTGACATAAGTAATTACTAAAAAAAAAGCTATATCCAATACCCTCAATTTTGTACCTGTAGTGATGGATCTGTCCTTTAAGACTTTAAAAAAAATCTCTGACTGTTTTCCTGGCCATTCCTAATCTCTTTTCTGAACAGCAACTCTTCACATTAATAATGGATCGCAGATGCTCCGATATACTGACCGCATTTATTTCTCCGTTAAGACATGCTTGTTTCTCAGGGTTTTCTCTATCTATACTTTCTTCAGTAACATCCATAAGTAATCTTCGTCTTGGGTTGAGTTTTGTTATCTATTCTTGCTAATTTCATTAACTCAATTTGTTCTAATTCATTCCTGTTCTTACAGAAGAGTACTGTATAATCAGTATTCTTTCAGATTGCTGACTCATATGCGTATTTCCTGTGTTTAGCTCGCCCAGTGCAACAAGGATGGAATCCTCAGCACAAGACGAGGCGAAAGTAGGCATCCTTACCTAACCTTTGCATTTATAAAGCAAATAAAGTAATCCGACATCTGTTGCGCATACAAAACGGCTGTCGATTTTGATAATGTTTTGAGGGGAAAACATTACTTTCATTACCTTTTCACAATTTCATAAACTACACAAAAACTTAAAAGTTTTTGTGTAGTTTATAAATCACGTTACCAAAGTTTAAACCTAAGTGTTAAGCTAAGGAAACCTCCACTTTGGCCTGAATCCTATAATTTTGCTTGCCTGGCGCCGTCTCGCTCGTGCTGTTCATTACATGAGCAATACGAGCCGTTGGGTGGACTTATTTTTTTTACAGAATTTTCGATATATATATATATATTTTTTTTTTTTTTTACCCCCCATCTCCCAAATGACTGCAGTATGAACACTTGTGACGAATTTTCCGCAGTTCCAAATTTGAAGTTACATATTGTATTATTCAACATTGCAATGAAACTATTTTGCTTCTACTTCGTTGTTGGGAGTTTTTTTCACTATACAGAGACATTTTCATTCCCGTCTTCGGAAAGAATAGACGTCGCGAGTTAAAAATCCATATATTCATGTGAATAAAAATGAATTATGTGTTTTACAAGAAAAACACTACATCTGGTATCTCCAACAAAATATTAGCACATCCGGGATTTATTGTTATGTAAAAAAGTGCGTTGATTATGTATAATAATATTATATATATATATATATGTGTGTGTGTGTGTGTGTGTGCGTGAAAAGTTTTTTACCTATAAACTTGGTTTTTTTTACTCCTCCTTCTATTTTATTGAATAAAATATTATTTTTCCTTAGAAGACAAAAACGATAAGTAAATAAATGCACATAACAAGCATAGGAAATTGTACAGGATGATTTGTCATTTAGGGCTTCATCGACGCAGACGTAATTTATGCCGCTCCTAGATGAATCATCTGAACAACATTATTAGTCAACCAATGTATAGCGTTGTTTAGTATTGGTTAGTTTATATTTTGCAAACAAATCTCTTTCCCGCTATTATTATTATGGCCATGATAAATGCGAATTATATGATGACTTGTAAATCAACCCCCCCCCGTTCCAACTTATTGGATACATATAACACCACCACTGTAAATTATTAATAAGTAATGAATAATCACCCACCTAATGAAGCATTTTTATTCACATCTCTTCTTTCCGCCCTTTTATGTGCCAATCATTCTCACATGGCTAATGGTTAGTCAGTCTCATACAGATGTGGCAGTTTTTTTTTTTTTTTTTATTATAATATTCCGCAAAACGGGCCCACTGGCCATTAGAATACACGTGGAATTAACAAATAATGAATACACTAGCCTAATAGAAGAACGATACTGTTTTGATGGGTGAAGCATAAATGCTTTTCATATTCCCCTCCATCTGAAAAGGAAAGTTCTTTGGGTGGAGAATTATTGAGCTTTAAGCTCGCCCTGAAAGGGCAGTGAGATTAACTGTGTTAATCTCAGCTGAGCATAGAATTGATTTGGGTCTCTTGTATTTGCAGAAATCTGCTTCATTATAGTCTGAAACTTGCTTGATCAGTGGGTTCGGATGATAATTGTCTTGATAAAGAACTTTTCAGCTAGGTCATGAAGGAGGGATGTGATGTAGGGAATGTTGACGTCTCTGTGAATTTGGGAGTTTCTGATAAACCACAGAGCATCCAAACTCATTCTCAGACATTTGTTCTGTATTCTCTGCAGCTTTTGAATATTTGTTTTCGAAGTATGACTCCATGCAGGAGATGCGTAAGTGATGACTGGGCGTATTACCATCTTGTATATGAGCAGTTTGTTCTGAGTATCGAATTTACTTTATCTGTTGATCATGGGGTAGAGCTGCGCTATTACTTTGGATGTCTTTGAACTTATGTGTTCTATATGATTGGTGAATTGTAGTTTTTTATCGAGAATTACTCCGAGGTATTTGACTGTATTCTGGCATGGGATTTTAACACTTAGTAAATGTATATCTTCCTTGATTTGAGGCTTTTTTCCTAGTGAACAGTATTGCTGAACTCTTCTGTGGATTGGATTCTCCAGTCCATCAACCATTTCTCTAATGTGTGAATACTATTTTGAAGTCTTTTGACAGCTAGTTTGTGGCTGAGAGATCTTGCTAATAATGCAGTGATTGTTGAGCTTGGGTTTTGAGGGATATCGGCAATATAGATAGAAAACAGCAAGGGGGCCAAGAGTGAGCCCTGTGGCACTCCCGCCAGAACCTTGCGTCTGGTTGATACAGTTTCATTTATTTTGACTTGCATGTATCTGTCTCTGAGGTAAGAGTGAATTATTTTAACTAGATTAGTAGGCATATTGAATGTGATGAGCTTGTAGAGCTCATCACATTCAGTATGATGAGCTCTGTGAAGACCCTTATGCCACAGCTTATCAAAAGCCTTTGCAGCATCTAAAAAGACTGCAGCTGTATGTTCCGGTTGAAGCCTTCGGAGATATATTCGATCAGCCTGTGGATCTGCTGAACGGTGGAGTGGTTTTTTCTAAATCCAAATTGCTCATTTGGGATTATACGTAGTTGGTCCGTTTGTGATTGAAGCCTAGTAAGGACTACCTTTTCTGCGATCTTTCCAAGGTTAGACAGAAGACTGATAGATCTGTAGCTTTCAGGGAGTTGGGCGTTTTTTCCAATCTTTTTGATTGGTGTGACATCTGCTATTTTCCATGTTAAAGGGAAATACTGGAGTCTGAGGATGGCATTAATTATGTTGACTAGATGTACAATGGCTTTTCTGGGGAGTAGTTTACTTTACTTGCACGTAGTGCAAGTCAAGGCTACTCGTGGTAAAGGAAGAGTTGCCTTGACTTGCACTACGTGCAGGGTCAGCTAGACTTGCAACACTTGCAGGCGCAAATTTGACTGACTTGTCTGTTTGCTTACTTGGGAAATGGAGTAAAAAAGCCAGGTTTATATTTAAAATAGCTTGGTATCTTTAACATATATTATACCCAAGGTAAAAAACTTTCTACATCTATCTCTTAACCTGAGATTTTTATTTAATAAGGTCAAAGCACCTTATTAAATTATGGTAACTTGTGTTGGTAAAATATTTATAAGCTCTGTATTACTTAAAACTTAGTATTTCTAGCCTGGCTCCCACTGATGAGACCTCGATAGGGGTCGGAACTGGTGGGGGCTGGCTTTGAGAGGCTCTGCTTGGGGATAGGTTTTTGCCTGTCTCTGAGTAGGGCCACCACTGAGATTATGGCTCTGGCTGGTGGTGGGGTGAGCCTGCCACTGGGTAGAGCCAACGCTGATAAGTTCTTTTCAGTGACGGAGTGAGTCTGTCACTAAGTGGAACAACGCTGAGTTTGACGGTCTTTCGGCCACAATGGAGTGGTCTAGGGATCGTCCTAATTTTTAGAGAGGCCTTTACTTTACTTTACACCTCAATAAAGGTCGAAACCAATGAGATTGCCAATATGAGTTCGCCCTCTTGAGGTTTTTACCTTAAGGGAGCAATTTGAGTCTCAGGGGAAAGTGTTTTCCAGCACGGCCCGGTGAGGGGCTTTGTCGGTGAATGCTTTTCTTCGGAATATGAGCGGTTCTGCTCGGTGGTGGTGGAAGGCCATCACTGAGTGGAGCCAACGCTGAGATGGACGGTCTTTCGCGCACAATTGAGTGGCCTAGGGATCGTCCGAATTTTTAGAGACGGCTTTACTTATTCATAAGGTAACCGGTCTGGGTAATGGCCCCTTGCCTTTAATACATAGCATCATACATCCCTTCCAGGAAATGTGCTTTGCATTAAGGGTAAATGTTAAGAATATATTAAGAATAGTGATCAGAGCTTATTCTTCCTTTACCACGAGTTGCCTTGACTTGCACTACGTGCAGGGTCAGCTAGACTTGCAACACTTGCAGGCGCAAATTTGACTGACTTGTCTGTTTGCTTACTGGGGAAATGGAGTAAAAAACCAGGTTTATATTTAAAATAGCTTGGTATCTTTAACATATATTATACCCAAGGTAAAAAAAACTTTCTACATGTCTGATATATATATATATATATATATATATATATATATAACCAAAACTCTTTTCTTTCTTTCTCTCTTTGTTCATCAGTTGGCCTCTAAAGAACAAGAGCACTGAATGTAGATGTTTTAAGTTGGTGTCCTTTCAAACCACCTTAGCTGACTTTTCTGAATGGTTTCTATCAGTTTTTTTTATTTATTTTTTATTAAAAAAAAAATTTTTTTTTTAGCTTTCCAATAGAACAGTGTTTCTCAAAGTGTGGTACGCGTACCCCTGGGGGTACATGGCAATTTCTGCCTGGATTCTACTGCATCTGAGACCTTTTTATTATTAATGTCTTTAACTACGCTGCCATTTGCATGCCTAAGGTAGTTGAGGTTCCAACTCGAGACTTCCCTGGAGAGTGTTTTTTCCCAAATCCTCTCCATTTCTATCTGTTATTGGTCTCCTGTTTTTTTTTTTTTTTTCATTAGTACTGACGCTGTTTTGCATTGATAACGCGCATTTTGAGCTTCAGCTTGTGCTAAAGCTTACAACCCATCCCAAACATCTTCTTGTAATTGTGCTGTCTCGTCTGGTACTTGCTTGCGGAAGCAACCACGACGTACCTAATACTGAGACATCAAATATCGATAGATCAAGGCACCAAATGTATACCTTGGCACTGCAATGTTGGAAGGCATCTTCTGCCATTGCCGGCCTGGTTGGCCGTGGTTAGCGTATCCGCTCTCCAGCCAAAAGGTTGCGGGTTCAAATCCCGCCGTGCGCATGGATGTTTGTGATTGTGAAATACTAGTGGTGGTGATGGACAGTAGTTTCTATCACTAATCGATAATCGCGATGTTGTTAATTTTATATGGTGTGTTTATATCACTATATTACCCATATGTTTTTCAAATATTAGATGTGTCAAAGAAGCGTTCTTACCGTTTTGTTCAAACGCGCATGCTCTGGCCGTTCACGATTAGTGTTGTTCCTTTGTTCAGCTATCGAGGTTGTCACTGCTGCTCACCAAATTACTAGATACGCATTATGATCTTTTTTTTTTAAATGCGGCCCTCGGATTACCAAAGGTTGGACAGCCCTGGTGTAGATGATGCGGTTCGCTGTTGTTGGTGGATTGAGTGGTGGAGATGGGAGAGTTGTAGAGTAAGTGCTCTCTCTCGATGTGTCTGGGACGCCCTGTAGGTGTCAAGTAATAATAATAATAATCTCTGATGTGCATATTTGTCCAGGAGGAGACTGCCATCATTGGATCGGTCATCGGATATTTATTTCAATCACTGGTTTGAGAGCCAGATTATGGAGTTTTATCCAAATGCAAATGCGGTTATGAACCAACTTTCATTAATACGTAGAAATAAGTACGTAATACGTAAAAATCAGATTCTGTTGATTCGTGCCTGTTTGAGGTTGGCTGACAGAGAAATGTCAGCCAACGCTAGTTTTTTTTTATATAATTTATAATTCAATAACTTAAAATTCTTTACTTAAATTATATGAATTTATTACGTAAAATGAAAATATAACTTCATAACTTCTTTTATTCGTATACAAGTTTGCGTTTGTTTAAAATAATTCCAGCATATCATGAATATTATAAATTAAGTGGATATTAAATTTAACATCATTTCAAAGTCGAATACAGAAACTATAAAAGTTTCGTGCGAAAATTGGCCAGAGAGCTTTCGGGAATACACCGCCGCCATACTACGAGTTGCCCTAGCCGAACCTTGTAGTAAGTGACAAACGTTCAAAGTGCCATATATTCACCACCCACTGGTTCATTTTGATGAGGTTTCACTAGTCTGACAGCTGTTTCAAACTCATTGGTTTTCGTCGACACTGTTTAAGTAAAAGTCTTTCTAAAAATTAGGCGATCCCCGGACGAGTGACCGAAAGATCGTCCAACTTAGCGTTGGTTCCACCCATTCACAGGCTCACCCTACCACTGAGCAGAACCGCTCATATTCCAGGGAAAGGCACCCGCTGACATGGCCCCTCACGGACCACACTGGAAAGCACTTTCCCCAGAGACTAAAAATGCTCTCTCAGGCAAAACTCTCAGTACTAAGGGACTTGAAGCGTCGGAGAAAGAACTCTCGGTCGGTGCGTAAAATCAAGAGCCAAAAGGCTTCATTTCGGTGATGGAAAATTATATAAATTAAGTGGATATTAAATCCACTTAATTTATATAATTTATATTAAAGCCGAATACAGAAACTATAAAAGTTTCGTGCGCTTCAAGTTCCTTAGTACTGAGAGTTTTTGCTCTCTTAGGTTTCTGCCGAGTCTTGCCTCGCTGGGGGGGGGGGGGGGCTTAAGATTTCGATAGAGTTTTTCCTGAGAGAGCATTTTGAGTCTCTGGGAAAAGTGCTTTCCGGTGTGGTCCGTGAGGGGCCATGTCAGCGGGTGCTTTTCCCGGGAATATGAGCGGTTCTGTTCAGTGGTAGGGTGAGCCTGTGACTGGGTGGAACCAACGCTAAGTTGGACGATCTTTCGGTCACCCGTAGGGAGTGGTTAGGGGGATCTCCTAATTTTTAGAAAGACCTTTACTTAAACAGTGTCTCTGACGAAAACCAATGAGTTTGAAACAGCTGTCAAACTAGTGAAACCTCATCAAAATTGAACCAGTAGGTGGTGAAAATACAGGCGCTTTGAACGTTTGTCACTTCCTATAAGGTTTTCGGCTAGGGCAGTGGTTCTTAACCTGGGGTGTGTGCGCACCCCTGGGGGTGCAAGAAAGCATTTCCAGGGGGCGAGAGCAGTTTCTAAATTTTGACCCAGATTCGATGGACGACAGCTATTTAATAAAAGACGATCTTATTGAAATACGAGCCAATGCACGTATTTAAATGGAATTTGTAAAACTCGACTGAGAACAATTTTGGTATCCACAGTTGGCAAAAGCAGCATTGCAGACACTTTTACTATTTGCCACCACCTACCTGTGTGAAATGGGATTTTCAGCACTTTTGCAGATAAAAACAAAAGCCAGAAATCGCTTAAATGCAAGTGATGACTTACGTGTGGCTCTTCCAAAAAAGGAGCTTCGCTTCAAAAGTATTATTATGAATAAACAACAACATAGCCATTAAAAATTGAGATATTGTTTTGTATGTATATGTAAATGTATGTGTTTATTTTTCAATAAATAAATTATCTTGTAATAGATGTAATTTCCTAAATAAAGAAATAGAAACACATTTTTCAAGGGGGTACGAGAACTTATTTTTAGATTCAAGGGGGTGCCGATCACTAAAAAGGTTAAGACCCATTGGGCTAGGGCAACTCGTAGAATGGCGGCGGTGTATTTCCGCAAGCTCTCTGGTCAATTTTCGCACGAAACTTTTATAGTTTCTGTATTCGGCTTTGAAATGATGCTGGATTTAATATCCACTTGATTTATATAATTTTGCATCGCCGAAATGAAGCCTTTTGGCTCTTTATTTTAGTAAATATCATGAATAGCTTTTGAAACATGATCATACTGTGTCAAAGTTACATTCAAGCGGTCAGTAAAACAACGCGCATATAGCGGATAGTGTACAGTTATTTTGAATAAGTAAATATTAATTATATTTATTTTAAAAAGTAAGATTGTAGGCCTATAATCATACATCGTTGGTTGATATGACTAAGGAACCGCAGAATGTTGTTATTATACAGGTATCTCCATGGAGTCAGAAGACTCATCCTATTGACACACTAGCCATTATTCTCACAATACCTATCATACTTCTCCTTAAACTCATTCATGGACGAAGCAAACCACCTCTGGCTATGCATTCCACCCATTCACCACCCTCCAAGCAAAAAAAGTTAATACCTTGTTAACCACACTCTTACACAATCCCTTATTCTCTTCCCTCTCGCACTGTACCGAAAAAAGTCATCAGTGTCAATCCTATAAAACCCTTTTAATAACTTATATGCTTCTATCATATCTCCCCTCTTACGCTATCAGCTAGTTTTTGGAGTCCAGACCTTTAGTCTATTCTCATAGGAAGCATTTCACATACCTGCTGCAATCTTTGTCACTCATCTCTGAATCCTCTCCACCACTTCATCACCAAGGAATCCAGGCGACCAGATCTGTGCGCAGTGGTCCAGATATAGTCTTATAAAGGGGAACAATAGCTTCCCTATCTCTTCTTGCCAGTGTATTCAACATGTAATTTGATGTGCTGTTTTGGCCACTTTTGCAACATGCCCTCTAAACTTCAAAAAGGGAAGAAAATTTACAAATGAAATTTTTTTTTCTTCATTTACGGGCATCAAAATTTCTTTCCGAGGGCAGTCAGTTGGACAGTATTGGACTAGTGTAATAATACTGTAATAAATTTCCAAGGGCGCCTTTCACAGCCATTCAAAACTTTGTTGAGGAGAGGAATCATTGGTCATATTTGGAACATAGTTATTTCTTAAATTGTTAATGCTCACTCATCCATTCTTTTAGATACGAAAAGATTCGTAAGGTGTGGGGAGGGAATCCTTCTCAGACCTCTTTAAGTCGCATTGTTCAACCGATTTCAGTCACATTTGGAACATGCTTGTTTCTTACGTTGCTTTTTACCTAGTCGGACACAGTTACAAGTTATATTGTTCATGGTTTGGACAAAATTTGAATAAAATTCAAATTACGTTAGAATAGTTCGAGGGCTGTAATTTACTCATCCATGAGATACACTTCCCCCGATTAATAAACGATAAATAGTTAAATTTAGATTAAATGATGCGCTGTCATGTTAACTCTTTGTTCCAAATAGAACGTTTGAACATGATGACAGCACATCAACTTGCAGTGCGATTTCTGTTAAGTTTTGGGCACCAAAATATGTATCAATTACTATTTGTCTACAAAGTTTTGAATGGCTGTGAAAGGCGCCCTTGGAAATTTATTACAGTATTATTATTATAACGGTGTCTCCATGGGGTCAAAAGACTCATTGCGGGAGACTCTACATTGTCATATATAATAATATAACCATTATATTATAACATATATGACCTGTCATACATATAATAACCTCTCCTTAAATTCATTCACAACCACCTCTGACAACGCATTCCACCCATTCACAACTTTCCAAGCAAAAAACCTGGTCCCTAACACCCTTGTTAACTACACTCTTACACAATCTCCAGAGATGTTCTCTCACTTCCTGCACTGGTCTTAAAAAAGTCATCAGTATCAATTCTATAAAATCCATTTAATAATTTATATGCATCTATCATATCTCGTCTCCTACGTCTATCACTAGTTTTTGGAGTCCACAGATCTTCAATCTATCCTCGTAGGGATATTTTCTTTTCAGTGCTAATTTAAAAAACAGTCAGAGCTGCTAGTCACTGAACAGTTTAGATTAAGTATATAGCATTTTAGCTGAGTTTGAAGGGATATGTGCTAGAATAAGTCGGTCAGATTCTATCCATAAAAAATTTAAAATTTTAATAAATACGTAATTAATGAGCCTCTGTAGTTCAGTTGTTTAGACCAGCGCTTCCCAAACTGGGGGCCGTAAGTTTTGTTGAGGGGCCGTGAAATAATGAAAACAATTTTAAAATGTTTTAAGACTGAGTAGATTTTTTTTTTAAATCTTAAAAGAAACGTGTTTAATTTTTATTGTTTATTATTTCTTTATTGTTTTTATATTTTTTGGAAAAAATCACACATTGATGCTGGTTCAGAAATTTTGCTTCTTGCGTATTTCGGCGCTTAAATGAATATTAGTAAATATATGCTTATTTATATAAGTTTCATTTTAAAAGTATTGATAAGAAGCACAAAAAAGATTACAAACGCAAAATCTTGAATATAAATACAATAAATAGTATAATAATATATGTCTGTTTCACGATTTTTTTTTTTTTTTTTCGATGGGGGCCATGAAATATTTTAATTTTTCCAAAGGGGGTCTTGGCATCCATAAATTTGGGAAGCACTGATTTAGACGAACGCTTTCGTTGGAAAGACTAGGGTTCGAATCCCATCTATGACGTGAGGAACTTTTTTATCAGGTGTTTTCAATCAAATACAGGAATACCTTGTATAGCGCGGTTTTGAAAAACGCGGGTTTTGGGCTAACGCGGTTTTTATTATTACACTTATCATTATTACACTAACATTGTCAACACTGACCGGCGACTCCCGGGAGCCGCAAGTGACAGTCGAGAGCCACGTTTATGCAGTAGTTATTCGTTTGGCTCTCACGTAGACACGTTCTTTCCCCGCGGCATTTTATTATTTACGTTAATATTATTTTATTATTTAAGAATGAGTGAAAAGAGACAAAACAAAGAAGACACTGTTGGAGTAACAAAAAAACGCAAGTGGTTGACATTAGAGAAGAAACTTGAAATTATAAAATGTCACGAGAATGGCGCTTCGTTTGCTAAAATAGCACGTGAGAATTCAATGAATGAGTCATCTTTACGAACAATTATTCAGAGCAAAGAAAATATTAAACAACATGGAATGAGCACCGCTTCTAATATGTCAAAAGTGATCACGAGAAATCGATCTTCTACGACGGAAAATATGGAACGCCTTCTAATGATCTGGATTGAAGATTGTAATCAGAAAACGATTTCTTTGAGTCAAATGATAATCCAGGCAAAAGCAACAAGTCTATATGACAAAATAAAAGAAAATGAAAGCGAAAATGAAGGAGGTACAACCAGTGAAACTTTTATAGCAAGTTGCGGGTGGTTCTACAATTTCAAAAAGCGTATGGGACTCCATAACGTAAGAATCCAAGGTGAAAGCACAAGTGCTGACACTAAAACTGCAGAATTATTTCCCAATGAATTGAAGGAGCTTAGTGAGAAGAAAGGCTACACAGATGATCAAATTTTTAACGCTGACGAGACTGGCTTCTGGAAAAGAATGCTTTCGCGCACATTTCTAGCAGAGAAGGAAAAAACACAAGCTGGGTATAAAGTGTCAAAAGGACCGATTGACACTTTTACTAGGAGGTAATGCATCAGGTGAGTTAAAATTGAAGCCACTGTTAGTGTACGGAGCGGAAAACCCAAGAGCTCTTAGGGCTTTACAAAGAACAATTTACTTGTTCGTTGGCGTTCGAATAAAAAAAGCGTGGGTGACTCGTTCAATTTTCGAAGACTGGTTTGAAACTTTTTTTTTGCCAAGAAGTTAAAAGCTATTGTAAAAAGAATGATATTCCCTTTAAAAATTTGCTTTTATTAGACAATGCGCCAGGCCATCTAAGTCTGTTGACTGACTTAGATGAAAATGTCAAGATTTTTACCTCCAAACACAACATCGATTCTGCAGCCGCTGGATCAAGGCATTATCTCTACTTTCAAGGCTTACTATTTAAGATGAACTTTTGCCCAAGCTATTAAAACATCAGAAGAAGAAGATTCTTGGACTTTGAGTGAATTTTGGAAGAAATTTAAGATATAAGATGCTATTCAAAATATTTATGAATCTTGGCAAGAGGTGACTCAAAGCAACATGAGAGCCGTATGGCATAATATCTTGCCGCCTTGTTCAAAGGACTTTGTTGCCTTTGCAACACAGAAAGAGGAAATCTCAACAGAAATTGTGCACATGGGAAAAGATCTTGGTTTTACAAGTTTAGATTGTAACAATGTGAACGACTGTATTGATTCTCATCCAAATGATCTGGTTGATGAAACCCTTTTGGAGTTGGAACAACAACGAGCCTATGAAGCAGAAGACGAAGATGACCCCACTGATGTCATGGTTGAAGAATTTTCCTTTGCTGACCTTTCAACTTTTGTGAGAAAAATCGACGAAGCTTCCGACTTTCTCATAAATGCCGATCCGAATTTGGAAAGAAGCATCAAAGTGAGACAAAGTCTCAATAATGCTATTAAATGCTACAGAGATCTAGTACTTGAAGAGACAAAGAAGACAAGGATAGTTCAACGAACACTAAAATACTACTTTAGTAAAAAGTAAATTACTGTGTGCTAAAATTGAAGCAATATTTGTTTTGTTTTCTACAACTTTTATATCAGTTTAAAATGATTTTATTTGTTATTTAGTTAATAAAAATAACAATTCTTTTTCATTTTTAAACATTTTTATTATCCTAAATTTTTGTAATAAACAAATTAAATTGAAAACCTTTATAAATAGACTTCGAACAACGCGGTTTTGCATAGCGCGGACGCTTCTTGGAACCAATTAACCGCGCTATACAAGGTATTCCTGTAGTCAGTTAGCCGTTCTCATAAAAAGGTGTTCTCTCTCTCCCCCTCCGAAATTCGTGTTTTTCATTCCTCAGAACAGGCAAACTGGCTAGAGGAACACGCGATTACAAATTGAACACTACGAGAATAAAGATGAACCACCGATCATTCTTTCGGATTTGGTTTAGAACATCTGCACGGCGAAGTGTAGGTCTGTGTATAAGCGTAAATCAGGAAGTAATTAATAGATCGAATTCTTCATTATAGTTATTTTAGTATGAATTTCTTTATAAATACTTATGCAAAAAAATAGTTTCGTTTGTTTCATTAACTAAGGTGGATGTGACGTCATCCTTTCTTGTTTCCAGGGCAACAGTACTACTGCTTACAATTCTCTGTTCTTGCTATCAGCAATTTATATTTGCGATGCAAACGTAAGATTCTGTGGGAAGTATTCAGTATTGAGACCATATTATAATATAAATAGTTTACTAAAAATAGGCAATTAAAACCCGGCAAGTTTTCGTACATCGTAAGACTTGCATCATCAGGGGTAGTGGTGCATGAAAGTTTTACACAGCAAAAGGCCTATTAACAATTAATTACACATATTAGATGTTTTTGATAACTTCACAACTGTTAAATAATAATCGATAAACCAGAATGCAAATGGTAAATTCGTTGCTGTGCGTGTTGGAACATTGCTATGTCGTAAGTCCAAGTCCGTGGCAGTTAATTTTTGATGAAAGCAGACCATACTTCATGTAAAATTAAGTCTTGATTTTTGTTGCATTTATTGCATTACATTATATTTACGATATTTAGAGTACCTAGGAAATTGGAGGTTTATTTTGAATTTTTTTTTTCTTTCAAATAAATTGGAGCGGAATTTTATCACGGACTATTTACTAATCTTGAATCTGTATCAGTTACGAAATTTTTTTGATAGGGGTTATTAATTAAAGTTATTTATTGATCTGTTCTCATTTAATTTACAAAAGGATGCACAGATGTGTACAGAAGTGATTCACCTAGAGATCCTAGGTGAATCGTGAAGAAGCCAGTACTCCTAGATCGGAGGATAACTGCTAGCCTTCGATGACGTCATATTTTGATTAAACTTCACATATCGATAATTCGACAAATTTCATTATTTCTCGTTTGCACACTTAGTGGTAAACAGATATGAGACACGGAGAATCATCTCCAAGCATTTGAACCGAAAGGAATCTCACGACTGCGAATCGATGAGATACACACTCGTTAATAGCATCTACAGGTTCATAGTATTTAAAAAAAAATAAAACAAATGAAATTTGAGCAAGTCTTGGTTAAAAATCATAACTAAAATACACAATTCCACTTTTTCTTCCTTTTTTTTTTTTTTTTTAGGAAAGAGATCATCACTTGCTTTTGCTGACGAGCCACTGCTTCTTTTTCGGGCTTGCACACAATAAAGTGTTCCCCACTCCCCGCAACACACACGACCGCCATCCTATATACACGTCTCTGATCCATTAGACCTTTTAACTAGCATTCTGCACCCAAGCTTCTTACAGGTCCACTGTGTTCTCCGATAATACAGCGAAATGGTTAATAATAATCATCCGCGAGGGGAAATCCTTCCGGAAAAGACCTTTCGTTTCGAATGCTTTTAAATAATGAAATTATTTTCATGGGACTGCTATATATTCACAAACTTATAAATTTAAGTATTCAATACAAAAAATTGTTATTAAATAACTGTGTATATTCTATACGAATTAGTGATTGTGTAAATCCAGACTTTAATGTTAGGAGAATGGACTTCAAATTTTAGAATTAAATTACATTACTGTATGTGTTTTGTTATTTAATGATAAATCCATAATATTTATCGATTTCTTGGATGGGGGCAACCTCTCCACTTCCGAATTGTAATTTGGACTGTTAGAAAACTAATTTATTCATCTATTACAATTGCATACGTATATGAATAAGTGAACTTTTAAGGAAATAAATACATTTTTGGTATGCATAATTAAAAAAATATCATGTGGCTGCTAAACATGAATTTTTAAATACTTTTATTTATTAACTGAATATATTCCATGTGAATTAGATGATTGTGTCGAGTTCGTTAAGGCAAAAACATATCTGTGGAAGAAAGCTCTTTCCTGCTAGCATCCATCTGTTTCCTGTATTGAAGGCTGTTGCCGTTTCCGTTAGTTCTGGAACGTTACATGCTGTAGGCATGTGGAAGCCATAGAATGTCAAAAGGGGAAGTAGCCCTGACTCGAGTTTTTCCGGCATTGCAAAAACAGTAAGCCAGGGAAGTGGGGTGGAGGGGGTGGAGATGTAGAGGAAATAACATTGCAATTCTTAGTATATAACATACAGTAGCTGTGAATATTAACTAACGTTCTGATTTCTACCTGTGATAAAAACTCCAAATGCTAGGTATTTAATTTGTCTACAAAGTTATTTCATTTTTTTCTTTTTTAATCTTGTGATGAAACGTGTCGCATGTCTATCTCTTAATTTCCATTGAATGTTGCATAATCCAGTATTATGATGAAAGGCTGTAAATGTTCAATTATACACTCTCAATGATTTAGTTTGGTTTGTGTGTGGGGGGAAGGACTTCCTGTCACGTGCATCCCAAATGTCACCGGCTGCTGCCATTCATTCAGCCGCAGTCGTGGGCGTACGCTTCTGCGCACTCGTGAACAGTTATTCTACTCCTTGCCAGTGTTGTGATATAGTACGTTCTTCCGTGGAAGATCAGAGCGAAAGAAGGCTATCTAGGACTATTTTAGTTCTGTAACTGAATGTGTGCTGTTATTATTTTTTTTTAATTCATATTGTTATTTCCATTAGTTTGTTTTCTTTTCTTTCATGGTCCGAGGACACAAGTTTTAATTTCAAGTCGAGATAGACTAGTAACATGCAATTTCATCAGATGGAAATAGCGATGTCAGTTTACAGGTGACAAGTTTCGTGACCGTGTTTCATCGGTAATCAACTCAGTTCTCTTCCCCAAAAATTACTTGTATATTATCGGTTATTATTTATGGAGATATTCTATATCTCTGATACTAAGAAAAATTTCTAACATGTAACCCTGGCTTTGCTGTTATTTGTACATATATTTGTAATTAGTCATATTCTCTTGTAATTAGACATGTTAAGGTGTTTTCCATTCGGCGGTTATCATATTCTTAATGACGATGATTACACCCAGGTGTATGTGTCTGAAAACGTTGCGGATGCCAGGTCGGAGCTGACTCAGGGTAGCAGTATACTTCCAGTTCAAACTTTCCGGAAGCCCCAATCGGAATTGCCAGTGACCCCGGAAGCCAAGTCAGATTCAGAGGTCAGCATAAGAAGGACAAAAAGTGCCGAGATCAAACAGCTTGACTGTGAATCCAAGGTCTTGAGGAAGGCAGCAGCGTCCACGGACTCAGGTCTCGCAGAAAGATATACTCGCTTCCCGACAAACACTTTAAGCTCTGAGTACGACACTAGTAAAAGTGCCAGTTGCACCCTTCTAACGCTAAACGTCTCAAGAAAAATGCCGAAAACCAGAATCCATTGGATCTCAGGAGCAGGAGCTAGCAGCAGCAGTGCTAATAATTGTCATCATAATGAGGGAGGATTACCGAGTGAATGGTCCAAGAACGGCAGTCTCATCAATAAGCCACCACGAGGGTGGTTACATCCCGATCAGCAAGTATTAGATGGTGGAGTCAGTTACGGAGTAAGGGTAAGTTGATTTCTGATAATACTTGTATTGACAGAAGTATATAATTTATGTATTATAAATTGCAATTGAAAAGTTCAAAACTTTTATAATGAACAATACTTATTACAAAGTCATCTCTAATGGAAGCTTGTAATTTACAATTTCATTAAATTGTTTTTATTTAAAATGATTTTATTACCATTAACTTCGACTTTGGGAAGTATCCTTAAATGATTTCACATAATACTGAAAAGTTGATAAAACTGATGGGATAAGAATTTAAGTTTTCAAATTAGAAATACAACTAAATATAATTTGAAAATCATTAAGTTTCAAAATATGGAAATAGTCATAAAAACATGCAATTCATAACATCATTGTTGTATAGGGACATTCTTCATTGCAATAATTGACCCTAGTACTGAGTTTGGCTTATTTGCTTGTTTATCATTTGTACCATATCATTTTATATCATTTGTCTGCTTCTGCCACTAAAATGACCATTTATAAATTGGAAATGACCGGATGAATTTTAATGTTCATTCTGAATACTACATTTTATTGAGTTTCATCCATCTGAACTATTTATTGCTATATCATTTCATAGGAAATATGTTGCATAATGGTCCAGTTGAAACTAAAATTGAGATGTCTTTTCAAATTTTAGTGATGATCTCAAATACCTAAAGTTCGTTTTGACATTTGCCCAGCTATATATATTAGAGGACAAAAGTATGTACAGATAGACTTAATGTATCTAATAGCCACTGTACATCTGAAAAAACATATATAAGCTGCTGAAAACAAGCAGAATCTAGGCTAAGTTAGTGATTTATCTTATTTTAAAATAAGGTGTGATAGGTAGTGCAGATATTGTTATGATGTTATATCATCAGCCTTTTTGGCGAATGGTTAATGTACCCACCCTTCTCCAACAATGTTGTGGGTTTGAATCCTGACATGGATGTTTGTGATTGTCTTCAGGTGTGAGATGAAGTTCATCTGAGGCGAGATCACTGCCCTGCTTACTGAAGGCCTGAAGTGACTTGAAAACATTCCGCACATGGTCGCTTAGGGCAGGGTTTCCAGACTATGTAAAAAAATAAATAATAGAAAAAGTGATATAAAAAATTCCTTAGCATATCAATGGTGCTGATGCTATAGGTTCACAGCCTTTTGGGGATGGAAGACTAAGAAAAAAAAAAAAATGGTATTGTTCCCCAACTTCAATAACAATATCCACAACATACTGTTATGTGGATGCTATTAGACTTAGTGTATTTTAAAATCATAATTATGCACTTGTCTTATTTTAACTTTGTGATGCGATATGCTAAAGAAGTCTGACATTTTTCAACACTTCACTCTGGCCTGGTTGGCTGAGTGGTCAGCGTATCTGGCATGAATGTTTGTGATTGTCTGTGAAATTACTAGTGGTGGTGATGATGATGGGCAGTAGATGCTGCTGGTGTAGATGATGATGGTAGTTGGTGGATTGAGACAGAGTTGTAGAGTAGGTGCCTTCCCTTGATGAGTCTTTGGACTCTCTGGAGGTGTTATGTAATAATAATAATAACAACTCTGTTATTATTATTACATAACAGGTAGAGGAAGGCACAATACTTGAAAGTATGACATTAAGACGATCTCCTAAATATCATTGAAGAAACTAAGGTGAACCAAATATGTTTTAATATTAACTAATTTAAGACAGTCAACAAAGTAACTTGCATATTGCTTGTCTCAAGATTGTTTTACAAACCAATCCTTGTAAGTCATAAATTATCCCCCCCCCCCACCTTTTCAAATTATGCAACAGATGGGCAATCTATTTCCCAATCAATGCTATATAAAATTAGTTCATTTAATAAAAATTTTAGTAATTATTATAATACGAGGGTGGTCCGAAAAGTTCTCGGCCTAACAATTGAAAAAACGAATTTATAATTTCAAAATTATTTTAATTTTTCAACATAATCTCCCTTAAGACTAATACATTTAGTCCCACGATGCTCCAGTGCCATTATGCCATCCCTGTAGTGGTTCTCAGTAAAATCTGCAAAGTACCCCTCTACAGCTGCTATCACCTCTTCATTCGAAGAAAAACACTGACCAGCGAGGAAGACTTTTAGTTTTTCGAAGAGATAGAAGTCAGATGGAGCCAAATCTGGGGAATAGGGTGGATGTTCCAACAATTCATTGTGCAGATCCCTTAATTTTCCCATTGGCAAAACAATTTTGTGGGCAGGTGCATTGTCCTGATGAAAGATGATTTTTTTCTTCTGCAAACCAGGTGTTTTTTCACTAATTTTTTCGTCTAGTCTGGTTAAAAGATAGGAATAATATTCCCCGGTTATTGTTTTAACCTTTTCAAGATAATTAATAAACCTTTAGCATCCAAAAACACTGATGAAATTACCTTTCCTGCTGATGGAACAGGCTTCTGTCCACTGTTTGGATTCTGGTGTGTAATGGTGAATCCAAGTCTCATTCATAGTAATAAATCAACTCACAAAATCAGTTTTATTCTTGTTAAAACGCTCCAAGCACTGTTCAGAGATTTTCATGCGAGTGCATTTTTGATCTGCTGTGAACAAGTGCGCCACCTATCTTGCACAAAGGTTTTTCATTTATAATTCTACATGCAAAATATATCCTACACGTTATTTTGAAATGGCTGTATTCTCAGCAATTTCACTCACCAGTCATCCAATACCATATCGTGCACTTGATAAATGATTTTGGTGTTGTTACACTTTTTGAAAGGCCTTCACATGGATCATCTTCAAGGCTGGTACAGCCATGGTTAAATTTGACAGCTCATTTCTTAATTGTCGAAAGAGAAGAGTGCCCATAAACTTTTATGAACTTTGAATGAATTTCTTTTGGCTTTAAACCTTCTTTTACAAAGAATTTTATAACCACACGATACTCGATTTTACCCATTTCAAGGGATACAGATAACACCTTTGTTTCAGACAGCTGTATAAAACAAACTACTTGATAGAATGACTTGCAATTTTACATGGATGCTTATGACAGATGTACCAACTTAGGGAAAAAAAAGCTTGCTGATAGTGTTGCCATCTATAGTCGAGGCTGAGAACTTTTCAGACCACTTTTGTACTTGCTTACATTTATTGATATGTTCAGATCTAGAAAAGGCATCACCAGGGAATAAGCTAAATAAGATATTTTCGCTGATAAATTTCACGGGTTTTATACCCAGCATCAGAACACACACAGTGTGCTCTGATGTTGGGTATAAAATTTTTTATAAAGATAAAAATTTTTTTTTATCTTTATAAAAATATATCCGACACTTTCAGGTCTGGCAGACCATGCTTTGGATACCCCTGCACACAGGATCAATTGGAAAGAAACAAAAATAATGCACAGAAGCTTCTACAAGTCAGAGAAGTTGTTCCTGGAATCAACAGAAGCCTTAAAACATACCCCAAACCTTAACAAGTATGGCTGTATAAATCTACCAAAGATTTGGGAGACAGTCATCTTAAGACCAAATTAATATTTATTACTTTTATTTTATTTCATTTTTTCAAACTTTCTAAGACTATCATTTGGACTACTATTTCAAAACTTTGAATTTTTTTTTTTTTTTTTTAAACCTAGATGGCGCCATATTAGGACTTTAGTTTTGTGTTGCATGCTGCAATTACTTTTACTAGCCCCACTGTTACACCGGATTGTGGTTGTTTTGCATTTGTAACAAACTTTGAGTTGTGTGCTCTGAAGATGCTGGATATAATACCAGCGAAATATTAGCCTTTAAGGTTAATAAATAGTTATTTTCTTAATCATCTGTGTTCATATCAAACTGTGAAATCTATTACAAAAAATATATGGAGTATAATATATGAGGATAATACAGAAAAGAATATACAGTTAGTTCTCGACTTATGACAAGGTACTATTATGACAATCCTGTTGCAAGTCAAAGATTATACGTCAGAAATCACTATATGAACCATTACTATATGCTAACAGTTAATATACCGGAATGCCAAATTGTGTAGATCCTACACAATTTGGCATTCAGGCATATTAACTATATTTTTAACTAATTTTATTCTTTGTTTATAGTGAAATAATACAATGTACAAATTATAATGTAACATTTCTGTATACAGTTGCTGTACTGTAATAAATAATGAAACACGAGTGTACAGTGCTTCTGTGCACTAATCAGTAAAATAGTACATGGGGCAAGAGTAATTCTTACTCAACATATTATGTAAGAGAAATACATGGGGAAAGAGTAAGTCTTCAAAGTTGGTACTGTATTAATTGGAAATTTCATCAGAGTGGCTAAGTAATCAAATTCAAGCATTATAAGGATGATTTACCAGATGCATAACTTGTGGGAAGGTCTAGGCTTATCTTTGGGGTTTGTACATTGTCTTCTTTCTTTTCTGCAAATTTCTCTATAAAGCATTTGTATTATTGTCTACTTGGTTAAATCACCATGTTGAGATCCATTTCCTCAAACAAATGAATGCCTTGTTAACAGAGACAAAAGCCCATGCCAGTTTTTTTCACTGTAGACTTTTTGTGGGAGGGGGAGTTAGCTTAGTCTTTTTTTTCCCTAGAAAATTTTATGCTTCTAGCTTTATTTAAGACTATTGTTTGAGAACTGTTTTTTTCCACAGCTACCAAAGCTTTATAGCTTCATCAAACTCCAGTCAGGATCATACTTACACTTTTCCCGAGGCTTGCAGGACCCAAGGTGATAGTGTTCCAGGGCGCCCTCCTCCTCATTATTTGGAGCCCTGATTTTTCAGAGCCCCTCAACTAGAACCTTGTGCACCTGTGCATAAGTTCAGCTCTGCCTCCAGTTTTAAGCTAGCAGCATTACCTTTGTTGCCATAATGAATAATTTTTAGTGGTATCTTCTAAATATCTTTCATACACTATTACCTCATTCCATGTAGCATCTGCATGATAGTATATTCCTCCAAAAGTCTGGTAGTTTCTAACCCTCAGTAGCAGCAGTAGCCTGAGAAAAAGCATTTCTTAAATAACGTGCCCTAAAGACAGTAATAACACTCTGGTCCATGGGTTGCAGGAGTGAGGTATTAGTGACAATGAACATGTTAATGGAATGGCCATTGCAAATCAAGAAGACCGAGTGTACATGGAAGTTTATAAAAAGAACAGTGAAGCAGCTTTTAGAAGCTAACTGTAGACTTGCATATACAAATATCATTGGCAAAAGAAGTGAGTTTGAAAACAAAATTCACTTTTGGGTTAATGGCACTGTCTCAAGAAAGCACTGATTCACTTGGATAAGTAGTATTTGGTGAAACTGTCTTTTTCAAGGATTAAAAAAAAAAAAAAAAAACTTCATGGTGTACTCACATGACTGGCAGTACTGGAAAGGAAGAAATCATATCAAAAGTTGTTCCTGGGAAATAAGGAATCGGGTTTCTGAAGAGAATACAGAGGGAAATTTAAGAAAACTAAACTACACATAAGAATAGTTAAACTAGTAAAAGTACAAAAATCATGGGAGGACTGAGGTAAGAAGATAGAAGGCTATTGTAAAAGCTTAGAAATGGAGGAAATAGTACTGGAAAAGTAATCAGAAATAAAGATATTCTGGATGTTTGAAGTAATTACCTTAAAAGATTGTTACATGTGATACATTGACTGAACAGTGGTAGAAAATAAGAAAGAACAAAGAGTATTCATATCAGTAGAAAAAGCAATCAGAATAATTTTGTGAAAATGCAGCTGAAGTATGAAATTCAATCAGAAATGCTTAGATAAAGAGGTATGAAAGTTTTGTGCTTCTAACAGCTTGTTACTGTGATTATATTGTATAATTTTGAAGGGCTTGGTCAAATTCCAAATGATAGGAGTAGAACGTCTTTGTAACCATGTTTTTATTATAAAACTATATCAGAACTATGGAGGAAATTTTGCAAATGAGTGTTCTAGGTAATAGTTGTTGTACTTGAAGAGGCTAGATTTCTCTAAATTTGTTAGAGAAACTTGAACAGTTCCAGATCTTTACTTCAGACAGTTGAGAAATCATGAGAATACAACAAGGACACCCATATTTAAGCTTTGTAAATCTGAAAAAGGTATATGATAAGAAAACCTGTTCAAAACATGTGATATAAATGGAACAGTATACAGAGCAACAGATTACTTGTACTTAAGTTGTAAGTGAGCAGTTAAAAATGAAGGAATATGGTTTTGTAAGATCAGATATAAGGTGAGGGTACATGCTACATTCATTGTTATCTGTATGAATTGCAAAATGAACTTAAACGTGATATCGAAATTGGAGATGTCACTCATCAACTTAATTCAGATGTTATACTTTGAAATAAACCCACTACAACTCTTCAGGTATCCTTTTAAGGCAACTATAATCTGGAGGGGAGGATTGAGATTTATTCCAAAAAGGAATAAAAAAAAATTGCAATGATCTGAAATTTGCTATTTGACTACAAAGCTCAACAATACAAAATGGAACAAAACATAGATGCATTTTAAAAGGTACCCTTGTTTGCTTGTTACGGTATTTTAATATAAAGTAACTGTTTATAGCACGTAATTAATTTCGTAAATAAAATAATTCAATTGGTATTAATTTTAATGTTCAAAGAATGAAAACAGAAAGATTACCAAAACAAGCTTTAAAGTACAAGCCAATAGGGAAAATATCGTCCTCTTAAAAGATTCAACGATGACTTCTAAGGTCGGAACAGGTCACTCTAGGCCTAAATCCTTGATAGGCATGATGATGATTAATTTAAATAATGAAGTGAAATTTCAAGTAAAATACATTGAAGCCTCCTCAAAATTTACTCGTTTGTAGTACAACTTGAAAATCATAGCACTACATTCCTTTCAAGTAGTTTTTATCTTTGATTTTATTTTTCCTTCAGTATACAAATTTTTGTCCTTACTCTAATGAAATTCACCAAAGAGAGAACTATTTTTGCATGAAGCAGTGTCAAAATAAATTCAGCAATGACTTTCATATTCTCAAAAAGAATGTTTTCATTATGAAAATTGCTGGAAAGAAAAAAAAACTTGACATTTTGATAACAGAAATAAATCCATATATATGACTTAAAAGTTATCAGTTATTCTTAAAATATATAACTGCAACAGTTATATATTTTAGGAATGTTACATGAAATCATTTCATCTTGGAAACCGAAAAACATTTTGGCGTCGTATAAGCATGTCTAGGAACGCAGGGAGAGGTTTTGTGCAAATGGACTGTCCCTTATAAAACGAGATGGATAAAATAACGTACAGGGAGCAACATGGGAAATATGATTTCTTCGTATCGAACCTTGGAGCAAATAAAAATTAAGTTATTTAGGCCCAATTTTTAGTGAAGATGGAAAATTAAATTTGGAAAAATAATACGTATGACTTTTTGCAATTGTTTTTGCACTATTAGTTTCGGTTTCGTAACTACATACTGTTGGTAGTGGCCACATATGTTTTTTTTTTTAAGAGATCTTGATTGAAGTGTACTTACCAGAGACCTAATATTTGTAATAATTTCAGCGGTATTGATTTTTCTGAATTCGTAAATATACAATGATGCCGTTCTTTAGTGAATCAGACATTTTCCCTTGCTAACGACTGAGCAGCAACCATTGAGCTTCTGCTCGCGTATGTTGAACAAGGCACATGCGCAGAGAAGAGATGATGAGATGGACATCTTTACAGCTGGATTTGGAGCGCTTCCGTAACCAAATAGCACACTCATAAAGAGAAAATTGGAACGAGAGGATTTCGTTCATTGTTCGCGCGTTGGACTTTAAAACTGGAATACCTAACTGTATCTTCGAATATTAGTTTTCAAACAAAAGTTAATCCTATCCTGTGGCTGACGGATTAATAGTGTGATTTAAACGAAAAGTTCTAGAAAAGAGACACTCAATAAACTTCTGTTTCAACTTTCGAAAGAGAAAAAAAAATTACATCTCATAAACAGCCTTACACCATCGATCTGTAAGACTACTGATGGTTAATATTAATGATATTTATTAACTTGATATTAATTTAATAGTTCATTAATTGGCAGTATATGTATGATTGCTCTTCTCTGATATGAAACTATATTTCGTAATCAGAAGCCCTTGTCTCCAAATAGTTGTATATTTATCAGATTGAATGTTATTTTGAATATGCATTTTTGTGTAGTCTGAGCATATATTTTAATTTGGTCGTGAGTCATTTATTTCTGGATTCTAAAAGAATTAATTTTAAAGTTATCGGCAAAGGTTGGTCGATTGGTAGAGCCTCTGCTACTAATGGCTCAGTTAAGTAAGTTGGAGTGTGGTTAGTTGTTGGAAGGAGACCAATCGTTCGATGCTGTTGGCACACTCTCCCTCGATGAGTCTTTGGACTCCCTGGAGGTGTCAAATAATAATAATACCAGTCAGAAATTGACCTTTGTGATTTTTCTCTGTCACTCACAACAGATGATAAATTGAAGTATTTGACAGGATTGTATCAAATGTAATCCTTACTGGTATAAGTGGGAAGCATTGCAATGTCCGATTCTTCTACATGGAATAAGTCAGCCAAAATACTAATTTAACAGTATACAAAATGGTCCTTGAGTTAAAACTTAAAAATAAATAAATAATAAGTGATGGGGAAAAAATAGCTTAACTAATTTTTTACTTCTGGATTTGAAAGTTGAGTTGACCAATGATAACACATTTGTTATCATTGTCAATATAATAGCAAGCTTAATTTGTTTAGGGAAATAAATTTTTTTTTGTTAAGTTCATTGTCTTTTAAACCTTGTAGCTTAGTGATTTAAAACAAAAATAATGTGCGGTTTCCAAAAACTAAACTAGAAAGGTCAATAATATTTTAATGAAAACATACCTTGGGAATATACTGAAGGTAAAACCCTTCATGTTTCTAGTTGTTCAGTTTACTGTTTCTCAGTTTTAATTTATACTTATTCTTTTTACATTGGTGACTGAGATTCTTTTATAAAAGAATGTCTTAATAAGATAAAAAAATCTTAATTATGCTGATGTTATCTTTGAAAAAAATTATACTAAGAAGACTTAGAAATCATCACAAACAAACATAATTTTAAATGATATGAAAGATGAAGTAAATGAATATCAAGGTTTCCCTGATGAAATAATGATGTAGGCATTCACTTTGACATGGTTATGCAACAATGAATTATCTTGAGTACCATCACTCCAGTATAACAAAGTGGAAGCTATTGTAATGAAATCAAAAGAATTGCAATAGGGAAGACGTCACAAGTTCATAATCAAAAAAATTTGTAAAGAAAATGATGTTAGAAAAATGTTACAAAAAAAAAAAAACTCAAGTTGGGTTCCATTTTATCTTTATACAGATCTGAATCCTGGACAGCGAATAAAGGAGAATCTTGGCCTTTGAGATGCAGTGTTGAAAGAAAAAAAAAATCTTAGCTCTTTTGGATAGAGTTTAGACAAATCTGAATATCTTAAATGAAATCACCATTAAAAATAACCTGAAAAGATGATAATTTAAAGATGACCATGCAAGACAAAATAGAAATTATGGGCTGTCTGTTAAGACAAATGGCATGAACATGTAAAATCTCAGGAATATGATAGCGATACAATGTTTTAATCAGAGATAGAACCACATGGTATTCTCTCAGCCAAAAAATTTCAAATTCTCAAATATAAGATTGACAATGAGGAATATATATTAAGTGTGTGTGTGTGTGTGTGTGTGTGTAAATAAATATTTACTTGTATTATTTGTTCATTGAATTACTTAATACAATTTATTTAGACAGTTTCCTACATTTTGAGTATAGAGAGTTCCTAAAATAGTTGAGACTAAGGATAGTACAATTAAGCTTTTGTACTGTCCTTAAATAATCACTGATATTTTAAGCAGTTCTATGTGATAAATTGGTATTTAACCATGGGATTCTATGACTAATATACACTGCAGTCTGATATAATATCAATATTCAGTAATCCTCTAAGATAAATAGCCAAAAATGGTAACATGGCATACTCCAGGCAAAGAAAGTGGTGGTGATGATGATTTATTTTTAACCTGTGATAATAGCCAGTTGATTTTATAAATAAGTATAAATCGTTTAGCTTTTTTTGAAATGTGCCAATCTGCTGTTCTTATGTTAGTAAGACTGGCTTGAAAGGAGAAGAAAAGATGACAGGAAGTGATCCTAAGTGAAGAGATGGAGCAAGGAGGATGGTTAAAAAAAATTCTGAGGGATACATACTAGTAATCCTAGTTCTGATTGGAGCTCACCAACTGCCTTTGAATGTGAATGTTTGTTTATTCAAGGAAAATTTGAAAATCTTATTGTCTAAATTTCAACAGTAATAAACAAGCATCCTATATGCAAAATCTCGGAAATTCTCATGCTAAATCCTATTAAATAATACAAATATATTTACGTACCACATTTAAATCAGTACATATTTTTAATCATATATAGCATTTTGATCCTTGGCATGGACACAATGAGATTGAAATAATCACTGTTTACATGCAGCCATAGTCATTGAATATGAATGTTTATTTCAATATAATAAACATTTTATTATATTAAATCAATAAAATGTTTTATTATATGGTATGGCACAAAAAAAAAAAAAACAGTACTGAACTTTGACATCCCCGTCAGTACACGTGCTATGAGATATGCTGTTCAACTGTATGCACATTAATAGAAGAGCATGTGTAAAGTCTATATACCATTAAATTTACCTGTAGCAATGGTGTTGATGTTGGAAGAAAAGATATTTTCTTCCAACATTATTTTCGTTAATACTGAGTTGGTAGAGCAAATGGTCCAAGCCGATGACATGTTTGCGAGCAGTTTGTTTGTCGTTTCCATAAGTGTGCCCTAAGCATTAGTGTCATCATTGCCTAAATCAAGAAGTTCTGACATACTGGGAGTGTTCTGCTGCAATGCAAAGGGCATTCAGGATAACCATGAACTGTTAACACATGAGAATCACAGACGTGTTGGAGCATGTTAGTCTCTGAAATGCATTCAGCACCAAACAGTGGTAAAACTTGGGATATTGAGTCACTATAGGGAATCCTTAAGGAACTGGGTGCCTTTTCATAGGTTGTTCAGGTGGGACATTGTTTAACAGCAACAGATTATGCTGCATGGCAAGAATACTGTGCACATGCGCTGGCCATTGTCTATGACGATCTGTCCTTTCTTTATAATGTCTGGTTCTCGAACAAAGTGCATTTCCATCTAAGTGGTCATATAAACAGACAAACCTATAGGTTTCCTGGTGGTTTCTTGGACAAATTCAGGTTTCGAGACGTGAATTTGTTCAAGAGAAACCTCTTCACAGCAAGAATGTGACCATATAAAAAGTTATATGGATTGATGAAGAATAGAAGTAATGAACAATGTTTTTTTTTTGTAGAAATGGAGATGGTAATGTTGTAATATTATTTTAAAGATTTGTTAAACAAAAATGAGAGGCATAGTGAAATAAACTGGAAATAGAATACAAAGATGAGAGATAGAAAAAAATGGATCTTGCAGAGTTATTAAAAGCATTAAGGAAGATGAAGAATGGAAAAGCCTCTGAGATGGATAATTAACTAGCTGAGTTGATCAGTTTCTAAATATTTAAAGACTGAAATAGTTGTGACATCTTTAGACTGAGCTGAGGTGATGGCTGTTAATTGGACACCATGGAGCAATATTGTAATATCTGTTGTAATACTTAAGAGGCTCAAGGAGGAAGTCTAGTAACAATATAGGAATACTACTGTGTTAGAGTGCAAAGATTTATGAAAGAATAACAGCAACAATAATAAGGGTAAAATAAAGATGGTTTAAAAAAAAAAGGATGAACTGCTGATTCGATTTTTCCTGTAAGAAAAATGGAATACACTGAAAATTTGGAAAAAGCCTTTGATTTGTGATTCTGGGGAAAAAAGTTTGGAAAAGACAAGAATAGACAAAGAAAAAAATATTCAATAACTTATTTTAAATGGCATTAAAACAACTAAATTGTTAAACAAAAAAGTTTATTAACTGGCTTATATTATTCTGGATTTCAAACCAGCATCTTCAGAGCACATTCATATTACAGTTAACACGTGACAATTAGTAAGTGAAACAATTCAAATTGTAACAGACAAAAGAGCTAAAATCCTAATTTGTTACTTTCTAATGTTGTAAAAAAAGAAGTATTACAACTATGTAGGTCTTGAGCCCCAAATTTTTGGCAAATTAATGCAACTGTTCTTGTTCAGGTTAGGAGAATGCTTCATAGCCATGCCTGAGTAAAAATAATTTTTCTAACCTGAGGTCTATAAAGCACATTGGTTTTCTTCCATCTAATCCTGTGTGAAGGGGTGTCTAAAATCTGGTCTGCCAGTCCAGACCGGCCATATTATTATTCAGGCCTCCATGGAGTCAAAAGACTCATCGTGGGGGGGTCCTTTCTAAGAAACACAAGTCTATCAAGACTCATTGAGGGAGGTCCCTCCTAGGAAACACAGTCTATCATACCACTTCTTAAACGCATAGACCGTTCTTGCTCTCACCACTCTATCAGGCAATGCATTCCATGGTTCAACTAGGGGGGGGGGGACAAAAAACTTCAGCTGGGAGAAATGTTCATAAAGAAAGAATAAGAGAGGATAGAAGGAAATGGAGAGATCTCATGTACCCGACCTGAACTGATAGTTTCTGTTGAAGCAACTGTTGATATGGTAAAAAAGTGCATTCTTAGCACAGTTAGTAAAATAATGGAACATTGCACCCTTCGATTGGAAAAGACCTGCATTCCATTCTCATTTTCATGAGAGGACTTTTTTCAATTGAAGGTGAGTTAGCCGATCTTGTTAGGAGGTGGCAATTTTTTTCTCTTGAAATTAGAGTTTTTCATCTTGCATACAATTGACCATGAGAACACATGCAAATTACAGACAAATACTGTTGTTGGTGGTAATAGCAGGCACTAGATGGCATTGATGGGTATAATTGGAAGGTAGTAGGGGCGATGTATGTAGCATAGTAGAGTGCCTTCCTGTGATGAGTCCTTGGACTCCTGCCATATAATAATAATAATGGAAATCTTTAAAGCTTATGATGCCTTCTGCTGCTTGTGAAGTGATCACTTATTTAAAAAAAAAAAAAAAAAAAAAGATAGCATCAATACTATTTTCATTAAAAAATTTTCAGTATGAATGTTTGGTTAGGAAGTAAAAATTAGCTTTTCAGAAAATTCAAAAGGTATAATAGCTTAAACTCAAGATTTGTTTTAAAACCTGCAGAGTTCTTCTGCAAGTGAATTGTTACTAAGAAATTACTGTTTTGCACTCCTTGAGAATTTTGTTAACTGAAAGATTGGTTATTTTGTCAGAATTTTCTGCTTTTATTTATTTCAAATTACTATTTAAGGATTTTATATTACAGATCTCAAGAACTTAGACAAACTGAGGGAATTGGGTTAGCAAATAGTGATGTTTATATTAATTGTTATATTTTCAGTAAGTATACTGATCCTCTTAAGCTTCATATTCATTTTTCAAAAGAAAAATATGTTTTAAGCAAGGAAGACAAGTTACTAATAATTTAAACCTAAACAATTATAGATTTCAAGTTGGATATATAAAATATTTAACACTTAAGTTTGAATAGTAGTATGATTCATAATCATTTAATAACATCCAAAAGAGAACTAAATTTCCATTTCTGAATTTTCTAATGCCTTCAATATTGTCTATACAGCATAATTATCATCTTATAACAAAAATATATTTTATAAACTAAAAGATTGAAAAGTCCTGAGATTCTATAAAATTTTGGATACTTTCAGTAGATCTCCATGCATACCTATAGTAGACTGATACACATGGAGATGACATTCAATTTCTCTATCTTACTAGATGTTTTTTTAGCATATCTAGCCTAAGAGAATTGCAAGCATTGCTTACCAATAGTAAGACATCCTTCATGTTCGATACCCAAAATCCTTTTTCTACAACCACAAAAAAGAAATCCAAGGATAAAATCAGGTGAACTAAGTAGCTGTGATGGTACTTCTACCCTCACAATCCATCCAGCTCCTTTGAAAAGGCTTATGGTGGGTTCTCACAATGTAGTAAGAATCATACTGAGAGAGACAGTCGAGTGGCATCTCAAAGTTATGACCTTACAGCATAATGAAAAAATATTCACTGAGTTTCACTTAAAGGATTTTAGAGAAAAGTATTTCTTGCAGTAAATCAAACAGAATATTTCAATTTCTACCAGTAGCACTCATATGTTACTCTTATAAATTAACAGGGGGTTTATTATACATAAGTTACTGGTAAAAAAAAACAAGATCTGAAATACCACTTGAGTTCAGATGATCTAATTAATTTGTGAAACCATCCACCAGACATGAAATATTTTTGGATGGTTTTGCTGGTAGATACTTCACAGGTTAAGAGACATTAAACCTTTCTACTGGTATGTTTCATATAAATCCTTGTGTCAAGGACAGGGCTATTTAAAATATTTCATGTTTTCTCCTACATCCTAATATAGCCAGACCCTTTCTGCCCTAGTGATTCCAATTGGAATCACTAACTGTCTTGGCTTTTGTAGCCCATATTATGTGGTGAATGATTCCAATTGGTAACGTATGTCATAGTTCCATTCTTTTAATATAATAACAGATATGTATTATACGTATAAATCTTACTATATCGGTTTTTATGACTTAGTAGAATAATATGCATATATTGGATTATAGAGTATAAGCTCAGAAGTTGAATATTTGCTACCAGAATATAATGATTCCATATGGAATCAGTCTGTCAGAATTCCTATCCTGAAATGTATTTTTCAGAAAAATACTTGATACTCTTGCTTTATTAGATTTAAAGACAAAATAAATAGAAAAATTTTTTTCAATTGGAAAAAAAAATTCAGATCAGAAAGGGTTAAATGATTGACTGTATATATTTGAAACCTATAACTTTGTTTGACCAAAATACAAACCTTTTGAATGATATCTTATGTCTGATTTATACTGAATATATACTATGTAGAGTATGTATATATTTGTAATCATTTATTTTGTGTGTGTGTGTGTGTGTGTGTATATATATATATATATATATATATATATTTTTTTTTTTTTTTTTTTTTTTTGCAGTATATTGGTTGCTTAGAAGTAAACACTTCAATGAAGAGTCTTGATTTTGACACTAGATCCCAGATTGCTAAGTAAGTTGAGCAAACATTTTTGTGTGTACATGTGCATTTGACAGGAGAAACTAAACCTGTTTTAAATCAGCAATTCTTTAGTTGTTTTTAAGTTGCTCTAAATCATGTAATTTTTAAAATTTTTCAGAAAACTTTTTTAAAATATGCAATTCACGAAGTGAGTGAATTTATAGAAGGTTGCATAGGTTTTGTTGTATTCTTTTAATGAGGTTCAACAAATGCTGCATGTTGGTGAATTTTACCAACTGTTAGACATTGAATGATATTTACATTTTATTGTTTGAATTGTTCACTATTACTTATTGAAGTCTTCTGTGAAGGAAATAACAATACAGGAATTGGAAAATAAGTTTGATGTGACTTAAAGAATAAAAAGAGAGAGAGAAAAATGAACAGTGTTACATATTTTTAAATTTATTAAATTTCAAAGGAGTTTTGGTTACTTTTATTGGCTTCAGTGAATTCTCTGTTAATTTCCATCTTTTTTTTCATTTAACCCATGCAGAATAAACTGCATAAGCCTTAGTTTTCTTCAAATTTCTGGTTATGATTGATTTCTAATTTCATTCAGGTGCACAAACTGTTTCTAATAGCTTAGAATGGTTATTTTCTAGTGATTTTCTGTCATGGCAGAAATTAAAACCATATGTAAGAGACAGTTATCTCCTTGCATGACCTTAAACGTTTTCACTTTCCCAGCTTAACACAAAAATTTAACTTTCTGTTCAATTTTCTGACACAAGCACTGAGGTACCTTCACTTCACATCCTGTGGGGTGGGGGGGGATGTCTAATTACAGTGTATTGATAGAGGACCAATCTTATAATTGATGTGTACTTTCTGTAGATTGCATTGGTAGTTAGTGTTTTGACATTTTATTTTCCAGTTTCTTCAGAAACTGGAAAATAAAATGTCAAAACACGATAGTATCTATTGTTATAGATACTATAACAATCTATTGAATAAATATCTATTGAGTAGTATCTATTGAATAAAATGTCAAAACATGGTAGTATCTATTGTTAAAATTGTTGTGTGACCAGTGACTGGCATTTATGACCTAAGCCACTGACAATCATTGTAAGTGGCCTACTACAAATACAGTGCAAAAATCTACAATGCTACACTCTTTGATAGTTCTGTTAACTGCAGCAGAATCTGTTTTGACTTTCAGTTCATTATGTTTTCAAATTATTGCAATCTGATTGGAACCTTGAAAGAGTATGTACCTATATTAAAAAATAAGTTAACAAGATAACAATGGCACTTTTAAGTTGGAAATTTGCTTGAGTTATAAACACCGGTTGCAAAATTTATATGTCAAGAAATCAGTAGGCATGGTAGAATCAGGGAAATTAGATCTGTTGGAGTGAAAACAACCATCTGTGCAAGTATTCTTCAGGAGAATGAATGTCAAAATTAACTGGATCAAAAGTGCTGTCAGAATGAGGAGATGATTCTATGAGTGAGAAATTGATATTGAATTGTATGTTATTAATTTGAGCCAAACTGACTAGAGGATGTGAATGTAGGCATGATGTGGAGATTGATATGTGTGTTTGCTGATGCTAGAATTATTAGAAACAAGGGACAAGGAATTAATTGCCTTTGAGTACGTTCGGGCCAAAAGTTATAAACAGTAAGGAGATTTGGCTACCAGTGAGAATATGGGAATGGAATGTGAAGGTGTACAGTACAATATTTTCCAAGAAGAGAGAAGGGATGAGGAATGTTACTGATGTTAACAGAGGAATGAATGCTGTAAAAGTGTTAATTCTCTTATCCTGATTAACGTGAGTCATGTTGCCTTGGTGGTGCAAAGTAGAGCATAATGCGATGAAATGTATATACAATAGTTGGGTATTGCTATTGGCTGTTGGAAGAGAGTTCATAAGCAAGTGAATTAAGAAATATATTTATAAATGATTCACAATTAAAGTTATAGGTGTTTTTAAATGTGGGTGCTTAGGTTCTTAGTTAAAAAAGAAAATGAATTCAGAGTTGTTGAGAGATGCTATTTTGTACAGCAAATTATGAAGAGGATTGAGGTCAGAAAGTAATAGAACTTAGATATATTTAGCAATGAGGTGACCATCTTGCCATGAATTGGTATATCAGTAATCCTGAACTTCTGACAGGGAAAGTAGTTAGGCATGTGGAAGTCTCAATTAATAGGGATATAGATTAAACTTATGACAAGGATTTATGACAAACTTAGAAAGCAACTTGGGAAATAGGATTGCCAGCCTGGTTGGCTGGGTGGTCAGCATATCCACTCTCTAACCGGCAAGCTGTAGGTTCTAATTCCATGGTTGGCATCAATGTTTGTGATTGTCTTTAGGTGGGGAGATGGATTTCATTGCCTGGTATGAGATCACTGTCTTACTTGGAGGCTTGAAGTGACTTGTAAAAGTTCCTTGTTTGGTCTCTGGAGCAGGGTTGGTAAATTCCTGTGTAAAAAATTAAATGAAATTACAATGTGTGTATGTATGCGTGCATACATACACACATTTTCTATTTCATTTCATTAAAAATAGAAAAATAAAATCCTTAGTGAAAAGAAAAGAGTGAGAGAATTAAGATAGTGAGTCTGTTGCCATGGTATGACAGTTTTGTTGAGAAGGAGGACCATTATTGTGAATGAGTCAGTATGTATGTTATTATTATTATTATTATTACATAACACCTGCAGGGAGTCCAAAGACTCGTCGGGAGGAATTGTGTGGAGTGAATTTGATGGACAAAAGAACTTATGCAAGGTGGTTGGTTTGCATTTAAATGGATTTGGTGTTCATAGTCTGGAAAGAGTGTTGCTGAATGAAATGACATTGAATCTGCAAATTCAGGAAAACTAGACCTTTTATTGGGGAAGCTATTGAGTGAGTACACAGATACCAGTGAAGTAGCTGAGTGTAAGAATATGCAAAAAATGCCCAAATTAGTACCTCTGGTAACAAACCAGAACAGGATAGTTAGTATAAGGATAGCTGTTGACCTGGGAAGGGGCTATGGAACTTTATGAACACAAATTTCAGGATCATTCAGAGCAAGGGGGAAGAGTCTCTGCCATTAGTTAGTTCCTCTTAGCCAAAAGTTATTGCTATTAGTGAGACATGACTGACGGAAGATGATATAGTTAGTGGGATTGAATGTGAAGTATTTTCAGGCATTGTTGATAACTGCTGAATTGCAACCAAAGAGAGTAGAGTTCAATTGCAGACTAGTGGAAATAACATATTTGAGGCCATCTGGTGTGAGATAGAGGCGAACAGTACAAAATATACAGTTAGTTGCTGCTGTGACTGGAGAATGTGAAGGAATGATGTGGATAGTACGTACCAGTGTGTGTCCGTTCCTCATTCCAATCTATGGAAGCATAATTGGAAGGAGGAAAGGACACTTGGGAAGAAAGAAAATGAAATTTATGCAGTTACTAAGGGATAATCACCTGAGGCAGCATGTGATGGAATGTGGTAGGGGTTTGGGAGTGCTAAATATAGTAATTGCATCAGAGAATTTGTCTATAACCAAGATGACCACATTGCTATAATCAGTAAGAGCGATCATATGGTTTTTGACCTAGGAGGTGGCTAAACATATCGAAGTTTTAGTTAAGAAGGGAGGATATATGTGAAATTGCAGGGCTGGTGAGTATGACACACTTAGGAGATTTCTTGGAGCAGTGCCATGGCATGAAAAACTGCAAGCTCTGGATATCAATAGCACATGGGAGGTGGCAAGGGAGCATTTGGGGGAAGTAATAGACTAGACAGTTAAACAGATAAATACTATCATTAAGCAGGAGCTTTAAAAAAAAAAATAGGCACATAATCAATACAAAGCACAGGAGGGAGGCCAGAAGGGTGACTAGTATGATAAGGAAGGCAAAATCGGAGTATGAGAGGAAATTAGTATTTCAGGCCAAAGGTAATCAAGGGATTCTTTCTGTATGTCACAAATAAAAGGAAGAATGTTTATGGTGGAATAATTTTAATGAATGTTAGTGGTAGGGAAGTAACTGAATCAGATAAAATAGTTGAATTACTAAGTGAACACTTTGCAAGAGATAATGTGGTAACAAGAAAGGCAAGTGCTTGTTTAGATATATAGATAAATGAACTGGAGGCACTTTGGATATTACAGAACTTGGATGTTAATACAGCTATGCGATTATATAGTATACTAGCTCCAGTTTTATGAGAAGGTTCTAGGGAACTGGCAGTGCTTTTTGACTCCTTTTTTTTTAAATTTAAGACTCAGCTCTGAGTTGGTCCCAAGGCGAAAATAGTTGAATTGCATAAAAGAGGCTCCAAAGGTATTGGAGGAGTGGTCAAGAGCAAAATACAGGAATGGGATACTAGATGGGGGACAACATGGTTTTGTGAAGGGTAGGTCATGTCTGAGTAACTTGCTCACCTTCATAATACAGTGACAGCTGAGGTGGATAAAGATAATTGGGTTTATAGTGATACTGCTAGACTTCGCAAATGCTTTTGAAAGGATATCACATGGAATTCTAATTAATAAATTGCAACAAATGGGGATGGATATAAAGTTGAAGCGGAGGAGGTGGTTGATGGAGAGATAACAGATAGTATTAAATAAACAGTATTTAATAAATAATTGTAGAAATATTGTTAGTTTAAGATGGTTACAAAAAGTACGTCAAAAACTATTCAGGACAAAGCCATGTATAATGTAACTAATGGAATTGAATAAGAAGATTTATTGTATGTGCTGCTAGAGACTCTTTGAACTGTTAAGTGATAGGTTTAAGAAAGAAATAGAATATTGTCTTATGAATGTTCCTTGAGAGAGAGTGATATACTAGAGTTCTTAATTAGGCCTGAGATATATGTAAATTGGATAAGATTTGTCAGAGAAGATTGTGAATGGAATTTGATATATATTAAGAATGAGAATTGATCGAGTAGAGTGATACGAGACTAAGTGATAAAATGTTATTAATTAGGTTTCTCAGATAGAAATTTATGGAAAGGATAAATAACTGTATGTAAGAGTGCTAATGCTGTACCAAAATTTCATCGAATGATTAACTCAGTACTTCAAAGTGTATTATATGTATTTTACTTGTAATTAAAATGTTTTGTTTAAGTATAAATGTTGTCTTGCCTATACTTGGATACTACTGCACTTACTCATAAAATATAGTGAACCTCGAAAGGCAGGAAAATTAGACATTATCAGGTCATGACTGCAAGTTTAAAAATTATAAATGACAAGAGTGAATGCTGACTGGATTCTAACTCCTTGGTCTTACATGTTTAGTATATCCTAGGATTCAGGGTGGTGCAGCATTAATAAATAAATTTTCTCTGAATTTGAAAAAGGAGATAGAACCAGTGCTGAGACAAAGAAATAGGCATCTGCCATTTGCATTTCTTTGTCTCACAGAACAACAACTTCACTCTCGTCAGGGACTTGGCCAGTAATAAGTATAGTGAGATAGAAGTTAAAAGATAAATGATATTAAAAAGGTGATTTGAAAGTAATAAGTAGGAATGATTGAAAGAAAGGTACATTAGTGTGATTTATGCTTACAAGAGATAGCAAGGGCCTTAAAACACAAGGGGACGACACAACAAAATGTTGCAGCCAGCAGGATTTGATTTAATAACGAGGAATATATATAAACCATTAAATCAAAGTCAGCAAGTAGTAGGTCAAGACAGGTAAGATAGAAATTTGAAAATTTTGAGCACAGAATTTTGTAACTGATAATTTTGAGTCATTATGGCACTCCCTGCTAGTACTGGGATGGACGATATTGAGTTTTTCAGGACAGTAAATCCCTAATAAGTATTCCTGCAGTTCTCTGGAGAGGACAATGACAATGTATTGGCTTTTTCTCATACATCGAGAAACTGAGAGTATTGGCTAACTGGTCAGACTTCCAGTTGCTGATATTACTCAGGAGTAAATTAGTGGGAAAGGCTAAAACCTTCCTATATGCCTCTCCTATTTTGAAAGAAATGGTTGAATACAGCAAATTCAAGGAGACTTTGATCACACAGTTTTCAAAGCTTAGAAGTATAGGGCCAAATCTTTGGAAATTACAAGGAAGCTCCCAAAAGGACAGGGAAAGTGTGACTGATTATTACAATTGTCTGCTGACCCTGGCCAACAGTCTAAGCATTTCAAGTGAGGATAACTCTCACCTAGACTGGGCAGTTTTCCTTCAATTTAAGCAGGGACTAAGGCCAGGATTAAAAGAGACAGCATACAAGAAGAGAATCACAAACCTTGAGGATTGTTATAAAGCAGTAAGGGAAAAGGAGCAGATGCTTGGAGACGTGTCCAAGCATCTGCTTCCTTAATGTCATTAAGGAAGTTAGTAGTTCAGGGGGATCTAAGTAAGTCAGAGGTAGAGACAAAGAGAGAAAAGGGGATGACCAGAACCAAAAGTAATAATGAAGATCACAAGGCCATTAATTTTAACATGGAATCAGATGGAAGGGAGAGAATTATGTATGATAGGAAGGATCTGATTAACAGAGAGGAAGCATTGTCCATGATTAAACAGGAGGTGACAAAATTACAACAATCTGTAATGGACCGACTGGATGTGGTATTGCAACAGCTGGCTATCACCTCAGTCAGAGCCCAGTGCCTCACTAGCAGAGGAAATAAAAGAAATAGTTAAACAGGAAGTAGAGAAACAGAGCCAGCCCATGCTCAGTAAAATTGATAGCATGATGGCAAAACTAGATCAAATGGCTGAGCAAAATCATAACTTCCACAACTCAGGATAAGAGTATTCAGAGATTATAGGGATCCTCCCACTTGCTTCAAGTGTAATAAGATTGGGCATATTGCAGGAAATTGTTTTTTAAATAGGAGGCCCCATGGAATAACAACAGAGAGGCAAACTTTGGACAAGCGTCCCGTAGTAACACCAATGGAAATAGGAGTTACACAAAGCATAGAAAATCAAAAATGACAGTCAAAGGGGAGATACAAGGATCCCAGTGTAACATGCTGTTGGATACTGGTTCCCAAGCCTTAGTAATTTCAGGAAACTATTTTCAGAAAATAAGATCATGTATATAGAAGGGAATTCGCAATCTCAGGGAACCCATCAAAATATCAAGGGTATCTACTTCCCAAGTGTATGTAAACAAGAAAGCTAGACTGAGATTGTATATGCCAGAATTTGATATGTGGGTTTGGCAGGAATTGCTAGTCCTCTCTAAGTCATCCCACAAATTTCAAATAATATTGGGAATTAACTTCTTAGAGAGGCATAACTTCTCATGCGATTTCTCTCGTAATGAAGTTTGGCTCAGGGGTAGAAAATGCCTAAACAGGGAGAATTATAAGGTGAGTGAAGGTGACAATATAGTCTCACAGATAGATAAGGATTGTGAAGTGGTCAAGTCCACTCAGAAAGAGTCTCAAAATGCTACAATCTCGAAGGTAGAAATTCCACCTGAATCAGGTCAGGATGTGACGAATAAGTTAAAGGATGAAAATAACTCTGAGGAAAGCTTGTAAATGATTGGCCAAAGAACTGTGGAGATAAATTGGATTATACTAACCAATGTAGGAATCAAGCATCTAGACAAGGTGGGCAAGGGGAAACTAACGAAACAAAAGACCCCCCCCCCCCCGGAGAATATGCGGGAATGAACCAAAGAAAGAAAAAAATTTTCTCTCTTATGAAAAATTTTTTTTGAGGGAGGAAGCCTTTGTTAAGTTGGAGTGAACCAGAATATTAAAGAAAATTATGTTTCACTCGGACTTTACATCGTTATCACTCTCTTAAAAGAATTAATGATTTATCAGAAATGTAGAAGCACTTATATAGAAATTTTGCCTTTAGTTTTATATCTTATCTTATTTTGTAATGTGAAATTTCATTATATTTGGTGTATAGCTGCTTAGTCTCAGATACCATGTAAATAACCAACCATTTGCTGGGTGAGAGATAATAACCAAAATGTGAAATGACTGACTTCAGAAACACGTAGTAAGAGTACAGGTACATCTGTTATGTAGCACGATGCCTCTCCCCCCCCCCCCCACCACGATGCTACAAAAGTTATGAGAGGATTCCGCGAGCAGCGCTTAGTGCGTGTGACATAGAGATCGTATGACGTAGATATCAGATGACAAATGAAAAAAGTGGCGTGGCGTTTAAAAGGAGCGGTAACGCTGCATACAGGGCTTTTAGACGTTTTCCTGCTGCTGTATTCTTGTGCCCCCGGAAGTCCGGCTGGTGTGGAGCCTCCACAGGGGTTTCCTTTGTTCAAGGATGTTACGACCAAATGACCAAGGGAACTTACCAGTCGGAAACAAAAGCCCAGCAGATTATGATAGTGGAAAACTACAGAAATCTTCCAATATGATGTATGGAGAAAATTCGTAAAGGGTATCCAGTAAAGTGTGAAGTGAAGCGGTCAACGTAGGTAGATATCTGACGAGATACTGAAGCGGTTAAAGTAGCATACCAGCAAATTGGTAAGGTGAAAACTTTGTCTTTTAACTAATGGAATTGAATAAGAAGATTTATTGTATGTGCTACTAGAGACTCTTTGAACTGTTAAGTGATAGATTTAAGAAAGAAATAGAATATTGTCTCATGAATGTTCCTTGAGAGAGAGTGATATACTAGAGTTCTTAATTAGGCTTGAGATATATGTAAATTGGATAAGATTTGTCAGAGAAGATTGTGAATGGAATTTGATATATATTAAGAATGAGATTTGATCAAGTAGAGTGATACGAGACTAAGTGATAAAATGTTATTAATTAGGTTTCTCAGATAGAAATTTATGGAAAGGATAAATAACTGTATGTAAGAGTGCTAATGCTGTACCAAAATTTCATTGAATGATTAACTCAGTACTTCAAAGTGTATTATATGTATTTTACTTGTAATTAAAATGTTTTTTTTAAGTATAAATGTTGTCTTGCCTGTACTTAGATCCTTCTGCACTTGCTCATAAAATATAGCTAACCTTGAAAGGCAGGAAAATTAGACATTATCAAGTCATGACTGCAAGTTTAAAATTATAAATGACAAGAGTGAATGCTGACTGGATTCTAACTCCTTGGTCTTACATGTTTAGTATATCCTAGGATTCAGGGAATACTTCACATTTTTATATTTTTTTTCAAAAAAAAAATTTAACAAGCAGACAGTTTATGAAGAGGATATATAAACATTTCAATCTGAAACATCTTCAGTGTAACTGAAAATTCAAAAGTTAGAAAAACAACAATGGATTTAAAGAGATATGAGCCACCACATGCTGGTGGCAGGTTGGGGGAGTTATATTACAGTAGATATAAGATTATTATTATTATTCAGGCCTCCATGGAGTCAAAAGACTCATCGAGGGGAGGCCCCCCTCTAAGAAACACAAAGTCTATCATACCACTCCTTAAACTCATTGATCGTTCTCGCTCTCACCACTCCATCAGGCAATGCATTCCAAGGTTCAACCACCCTCCATGCAAAGAAACCACTCCTCACCCTCTTGCTCACAGTTTCCTTTCGTAACTTCCAGGGATGGCCTCTTGTCATCACTCCTTCCTGCTGTTCAACCAAGCAAAAGAGCTCCCCAATGTCAACCCTGTAACCACCTCTCAACAGTTCAAAGTCTCAATCATATCACCTCTCCTCCTTCTATCCACCAAACTCTGCAGTTCACATTCCCTCAGCTCCTCATAACTATCATTGTACAGTCCTGAAACCATCTTTGTTATCTGCCTTTGTACCCTTTCCACAGTTAATTTATCCCCTTCAAATCCTGGCACCAAATCTGAGAACAATAGTCCAAGTGTGGTCTGATCTGGGTCTTATACAACAGAATGATAACTGTTTTATCTCTGCAGGTCAGCATTCTTCTCATTATTGCAGCAATCCTTTGTGTTACCTTCACCACCTTCGCAATATGCCCCTGAATTTCAGGTTTCTATCAATCATCAACCCCAGATCTCTTGTCTCCCCTACTTCCTCCAGTATAGCTCTTACAATAGAGTATGCAGCATCCCATCTATGTGTCCCAAACCTCAAGACCTTACATTTTGCTGCATTAAACTGACACCCCCCCCCCATTCATTTGCCCATCTGTCTAGCTTATTCAAATCCTCTTGCAGGGCTGCTGCATCTGCACTATTACTAATAATCCTTCCCAGCTTCGCATCATCTGCAAACAACTGAATATCCTCTTGCAATCCACTGACAATGTCATTGATATAAAAGTTAAACAATATAGGTCCAAGTACTGAGCCCTGTGGGACCCCCACTTGTAACCCTCTGCTTCCTTGAATACATATCAGAGAGTTGTGTATGCCTCACCATACACAACTCTCTGATACGTATCCGACAGCCAATCCTGAATCCAGTTGACCAATCTGACATCCAGACCCATGTGCTGCAACTTAAATAGCTTATTATGTGGCACCCTGTCAAATGCCTTCACTAAGTCTAAGAAAATGGCAGTATATGCATTTCCTTCATCTAATGCTCTTATAACTTTATCATAAAAGCTAGCATATTGCTAAAACAAGAACGCCCTTTCACAAATCCATGTTGGCTCTCACAGATAACATTACCCCCATATAAGGTTGATAACAGTATACAATAAAAAATTGTTAACAATAAGGGTCGAACTTTCCCACAACTTTTGATAAGGAAAATCATTCTGGTTCAAGATATGACAAGTTAGTAGTACTTGGTACTCTTAATAAATGCTCAAATTTCAAATGACATCAATATAAAAGACAGATCTGAAATCCATGTTGACTCCACGTTGAGCTGGACTGGACTTTCTGTATTTTTGATGGATTGTGAGAATAATTAATATTCTTGTAGCCTTTTCTCCATCAAATAAATATAACTTATTTATTATTAAATATAAACCTCCTTATGAATTAACCATTTAGTTTTCATTCTAACAATATTGTATATCCTTGATTACAAACCTGTGTAGCCACTATCCAATTATGTTAAGTTAATAAACTGAGGAAATTGTATTCATATCTAACATTACAAATATTGCTTTTTAATATCAATGTTATCATAAATATTTGTGTAGTTTCATAAATTGTAAGCTTTAAAACTAATCTAAACTTAAATTATAACTCTACTTTGTATTTATGCATGTGCAACTACATGCTTCAGTAGGTTCACTTACCACAGTTGCTAAATATTTCTAAATTTTTTATCTTAGAGAATGTATCAACAGAGTTTGTGAAGCAGCTGGGCTGAAAACAGTAGATAAAAAGAGAAAGGTATGGTTTATTGTATTCTTAAGTTTTTATGATATAGTATTATGATATTTCTTATTAGTATTGTGCATGCTTTTGCTGTGGTTCTCTTTACAAATTTCCTCTTTGCTTCCTCAAATTTGAAGCTTATTCTTGAAGTTTTCCTGTTGATTACAAGGAAAGAAAGGCACTGATAAAATAAAAAAAAATATTATTTTGTGTGAACTGTGTGGCAATATTTGGTTGGGAATAAGTGTATTGTATGTAGAAATTTTTTGGTATTGAGAATGTGTTTTTAGACATTAGTTTAATAAAAATAAATAATATAACCCTACAAGTTTTGTAAGTCAGGACTTTCATTGTCAGTGGTACCAACAAAAATTATACACAAAAAAACACTACAAACCATTATCAGAACTTCAATTGCTGCATACAAACAAGTAACCAGAATAAAAACATTAATTACTTTATATACATCGGAAAAATGCTAGTTGCGCTGTCACGTTCTGTAGCATGGTGTGTGTCATATCCTAGGTCCAAGGCAGTTGGGTTATTAATGAAAGCAGACCAAACTTGCTGTAGGATTAAGCCTTGATATTTGTTACATGGTGAGGGGATCCAAAGCATTTCAGAGGCATCCTTGAACTTTCTTGTGATATAATTATGATCAATGTATGGCATTTTTGTTTATTGTCAAACTGTGTTTGTTGTATAGGATACCAAACCTGGTATCCTATACAACAAACATTTATGTTGTTTTCTTCTTTTTTTTTTATGTGTTTTACATATTCAAATATGCAAGTCAAATCTCCCCATAACTTCTCATCTGGCCTACATAGCAAATGCCATAAGAGCAAGGAATCTCATAAATGCCTGATTTTTTTCATGGGTGAAGGTAAGATGACATTTTATACAATGGCAAAAAAAGTTACTTTAATGTTGTAATCATGGAACAATGTTGCAGCTTTGTCTGTAGCATTCTTGATGTAAGGTAGTGTGATTGCATTCTTAAAATTTGGTTTATGTAAAGGAGCTGTCAGATTGTATTAAGAATTTTGTTAGTAGTCTTGGGTTCATATCCATTGAAGATGCCTCAGGTAGCACAGTTCTTCATTCCTTTTGTTTGACGTACTAGAAACATTGTATGCTCTATCATAATGTTTTTAATCATGCCTATCTTTTGTAATGGGTAATGTTGTGAAGTGGTATGTAAAAATCTTCTAGTTGTGGTAGGTTTTCTGTGTACTGAAAGGTGCATCTTTTTTTCTTCTTCTTCCTTTACGTTTTAGGCCTAGTGGCCTGTTGCAATTTGAAACCAGAAATCCCACAGAATAGGTTGGTCAATCTCAATCCTTATTCCTGGAGTATCCTATGTCTGTAAATACATACGTTCATGGGACTAGTTTGTCTGTTCTGTGGGACAAAAAACCTGAGTTTCCACTTGAAAAAATCCCCTACCTTCATATGAGACTGGCTAGCTCGCCTTTTGTTGAAAGAGACCAGATAAAGGTTCTTCACATCGCAGCTGGGAATCGAACCCAGGTTTTTCTGGCCATAGGGCTTAGTCTATACTGACTGAGCTACGGCAGCTCCTCTTTGTACATTTCGAGTGGGCTATCAAGGAAGGATAATTTTTTGTGATCTTCCAGTTCATAAAACAGTTCACAGCTGTTCAGATAATCTTTAAATTAAGTCATCTGTTGTTCCTGAAGAAATAATGAAAATATCATCAATGTAACATGACCAAGTTTTGGTTGCTTGTGATAGTTTTCAATAGCATCATCATCAAATTCCTGCCATGTACCCACAAGGGGTGTACAGGATATGATAGTACTACATGAAAAAATTATATCATTACTAACTTCCTATCTACAATTTTCCTCCAAATCAGTCTGTTACTTGTCAAGACTCCAACATTATCAGATCTTATATTTCTATCGTCTAAGGCACTTTGTACCATATCAATCCACCTATATCTTGGTCTTCCTCTGGGTCGTTTTCCTGCCAACCTGGCAGAGAACATTTGTTTTGCTAATAGCAAAATTTTCAATAGCATTCATTTCAAAATTTTCCATAAAGAGGTTGATTAGGGCTGGTGATAAGGAGAATCATTGCAAGTCCTTTTTGTTCTCAGTATTTATCCTGAAATATGAAGAAAGTGTTTTCCATACAGTGTTTGAATAGTCTGACTGTGTAACAAGAAAAGGATTCTGTTTTCCCTATGTGTGGGGCTACCAGATTTGATAGATACTTCACCAAAATGTTTAGATATTTTAAATACTTCTGGCTAGTTGAGTAACTTTTTGATTAAGTTATTAGTTTTATTATGAATATGCTATGTGAAATCTCACTCCAAAGCAACATAGGTGTTGGAATCTTCTACTAGGGTGTTCGTTTTTCTTTTGTATTCATCTGTGTTCATAACCTCTGTTGCATTTCCTTTGTTTGCTTTAACTATTATTATGTTTTTATCTCGTCAACTCTAATTTTGGGATGTTTCTAGGTGGTAATTAGTTATGAATAATAAAGCTGAAGTCCGAATGTGGATGAGGTCTGCAGATTCTCCTGGGTGAGGCTATATTCTCTTTTCGATGTGTGCTATAATGTTCACTTTTGGAATGTTTTCTGGGAATAAAGCAAAATTAACAACTCTTGCTAAGAGTTCTTTCTTTTTTGGTGCCAGATAAGGGTGGCCGATTTGTAGAGCCTCTGCTACTAATGGCTCACGCAAAAAGTTAAGCAAGTTTGAGTGCAGTTAGTAGTTGGAAGGGATCAATCATTCAATGTTGTTGGCACACTATCCCTCGATGAGTCTTTGGACACCCTGGAGGTGTCACATAATAATAATATGACTTTGCAAGAAAGATTAATTATGATTTTTTCATAGTCTAGATCAGGAGTGGGCAACCTTTTAAAGTGTGCATGCGAAAATCACCAAATCTTTGATACAAAAATTTTTTCATGTGCCAATTGAAATTTTGGAGAACATATTATTTGGTGTTTTTTAAGTATTTGGAGAACCTTTTCAAATAATCAAAAATCACACTAGAGCGGTAAAATTAAAGAAAATTGTAAGAGTGATTATTGTCTAAGTGTTTAATAGTGACTATATATCTAATAAATTAAACACAGTAATTGACAATAAATACTTCCAATTCATATTTTAATGACTTATGATTTAATTAAATCTAAATCCACACTTTAGAAATGGATAAATTCTTTACGAAACACAAAAAAAAAAAAAAATAATAAAATGATGGTAAAGGAGTCTGGCTGCCAAGGCGAATGATGCAATAACTGAACAGGGCAAAACTTGTCTGTCAGTATATCGTGGAGATAAATGACTTGGAAATAGGATGTCTGTTTCATTTTCTTATTACTTATTGTTACTAAAACAGTTGATAGTGTTTGTTTCTTTATTGCATTTTATTTGGTATCTCTCTACTTAATAAAATTGTATTTTATTAAGTTAAAATATACAACTCAGTGAAGATGTTGGATATGTATTTTTTATTTCATTATTTTTTAAGGTGAGCCTGGGTTACGTGCTGGTAAAAAGTCGTTGGCGGCATTCGTGCCAAGGGTTCTCCACCCCTGGTCTAGATGTTTCTGTTTCTTGTTGAAGCCAGTTAAACTTTTTAAATTAAATTATATTTCTTTTTAATGGAAACAAATGAAACTTTGTTGGATTAAGTCTGCCTATAACGATATTACCATGCCATCTGGATGCAAAAGGGTAAGTCGAAGGAAATGATTGTCTTGGTTGGTATCAATGATTTAAGAGGCGAGAAGTATTCTATGAGGGAGGATGTAAAGGAGTAGTTAGAGGCAAAACTGAAGAGCGAGAAGGTGAAGATTGTAAGTCTCCTACCACACTATGATAGAGGTGAACAGAAAAGGAGGGCATTGATAGCCAATAAGAGTATATGTAGATTGTGCAAAAGGAATGATGTAGAATTTGTGGATCTGTGTTCTCTGCTTGACAGAAAGAAGGATTTGTGCAATGCAGATGGATGGCATCTGAATGGTTTTGGTATTAGGCTCTGGAAAGAGCTTTGTTCACCGAGTATGCTGACATGCAAATTCAGGGAAAGTCAAGCAATTAGGGTGGATACAAGTGAGTTTGTGTGAAGGCACCCATGAAGCAAGTGAGTGTGAGAATGACCAAGTGAGGAATCTAGTCTCTCAAGCAAAAATGTTGAATAGGGTAATCAATTCAGAAAGTAAAGGTGGGTGAGGGAATAAAGCGATGCTGCTGTTTCTATATTATGTCAGAAGTATCGGGAACAAGAGGGAGGATTTTTGCATTGCAAAAGTTATAGGCATTAGTGAGACTTGGCTAACAGCAGATGATGTAGTAACAGGGATTGAATGTGAAGGGATTAGTATTTTCAGGCAAGATTAGCAAATTGCAGCCAAAAAGAATAGAAGACAGGCAGTAGGGTGGCTGTTCATTTGAAGCAATCTAGTGTGAAATTAAGACCAGTGAGACAAAAATATACAGTTGGTTGTTGCTATAGGCCAGGGAATTCCACAGATGATCTGGAAGACATGCATTGCCAAATTAGTGCAATGAGTACAGGTTGAGTGATTATTGTGGGGGACTTCAACTATGGAGATATAGACTGGAAGGAAGAAAGATCACATGGTGATCTTATAGAATAGAATTTATACACCTGCTGAGAGATAATTACTTAAGACAGCATGTAATGGAGAGGAGTAGGAGGTGGGAGAGTATTGGACCTAGGATCAGAATTGGTCAGTATTGGATCATAGGATCAGAACAGCTATCCATAATCAAGGTGATGACATTGCCTCCAATTGGTGAAAGTGACCATGCTGTCTTGACTTGGGAAATTGTAAAACATGAGGAATATTCTATCAAGAAAGGGTATTTGTGGAACTACAAGGCAGGTGATTATGACATGCTAAGGAAGAAGCTTAAATCAGTAAAACGGCATAAAACATTGCAGGGTAAGGATGTTAGTAGTGCATGGGATATAGTTAAGGGTCATCTAGAGGAAGCAATATTAAATTATATACCTAGGGTAAGGAGGGTTAATCAGGTTAGATGGATGAGTAATACCATTAAGCACGAGCTGTAGAAGAAGAAAATGCTGTGGAGGATATATAAAGAGAAAAGTAACCAGCAAACTAATGAATAGTACAAGGCTCAGACAAGAAAGGTGACCAGCATGGCAAAGGCAAAATCAGATTATGAGAAGAATTTAGCTGAGCAGGCCAAGGAAATCCCAAAGAGTTCTTTCATTATGTAGCAAGTAAGAGGAAGAATGACTATGGCTGATTAACCTTAATGAGTGATAATGGTCATGAGGAGACAGAAGGCAATGAAATAGTTAAGTTACTGAGTAACCACTTTGTAAGCATATATCTTCCTAATGAGGTTACTGTTTTAGCCTAGGTGACAGACACTAATGTGGGAATCGAGTTGGATAAATTGGAGGTTCTTAAGATATTGCAGAATCTCAATATAAATACAACTGTGGTATTAGATGAGATATCACCTAAGGTTTTTTCGATAATGTGCAAGGAAAAAACTGGCAATTCTTTTGACTAAGCTGTTTAATTTAAGTCTCAGCTCTGGTAGAGTTCAAAGGGAGTGGAAAGAGGGCAAAATTACTCCTTTGTATATGGGAGGTTCTAAGACTACAGTAGCAAATTATAAACCAATCAGTATCTCAGGTGTGGTGGTAAAAGTACTAGAAAAATTTATGAAAAGATAATTCAAGAATGGTTAGATAAAAAAAAAAAGATCCTGTATGAGGGTCAACATGATTCATAATTTACTAACTTTTTATAATAGAGTAACAGCTGAGTTAGATATAGGAAATGGCTACAGGATGATTTTTCTGGATTTTACAAAGGCATTTGACAGAGTGCCACATGGAACACTGTTATGCAAATTAGAACAAGTGAGGATGGATAAGAGGGTGGCTGCTGGACAGATATCAAAAAATGGTATATGGAAGGGTAGAATCGAGGTGAAAACAGGTGACTAGTGGTGTGCCACAGTGCTGAGACCATTGCTGTTTAATTTGTACATAAATGATATAGGAAATAACCTGAAAGGAATTTTCCCAGGTATAATGCCTAACCTGAAAGGATATATTCAGTTGTTTGCTTATGGTGCGAAATTAGGTAGAGTAATAGTTAATCAAGGTGATGTGGAGCTTGCAGGACGATTTAAATAGACTCTCAGTATAGGCAAAAGTTAATGGGTGTTAGTTTAATGTCGAGAAATGCAAAGTTCATTTTGGGATAAATAGATTACAAGCCATGTATCTCATTGATGGCACTCTATCCCAGGAAATAGATGAAGCTAGAGATTTAGGGGTGGTGGTAAACAGTTAGTTTTGAGGATATGTTGCCAAGGTAGCACATAAATTACTTGGCTAGTGAAGAACACATTAACAAGTAGAGATAAGGAAATTGTTATTCCTCTTTATAAGGCCTTGATATGCCCACATCAGGATTACTGTGCTCAAATCTGGTTCCATCAGTTTCTTGGGAGAAGTGGAAGTGGTGGAGAGGATTCAGAGGCGAGTGACCAAGATGGTGAGTGGCCTTTGGAATGTTCCCTATGAGGATAGATTGAAGGAATGTGGATTGCAGGAGTTGGTTGATAGGAGAAAAAGAGGGGGATATGATAGAAACATTTAAGTTGCTTAAAGGGTTTTATAGGATAGATGCTGGGAAAATGTTTCAGCACTTGTCTAGAGGGAGCAGAACAAGGAGTCATCCCTGGAAGTTGAATAAAGGTGTGGTCAGTAGGGGTGTGAGGACTAGATTTTTTGCTTGGAAAATGGTGAATGAGTGGAATGGGTTGCCAGAGTCAGTTGTGAGTGCTTTGTCTGTTAACAGGTTCAAGGAGAGGTATGATAGATTGTGTGGATAGATTGGGTTTCCTACAATGAGTCTTTGGACTCCATGGAGGTGCCCATATAATAATAATAATAATATCCCATTGGATATGAGGCGGGAGCGGGCAAAAGAGTTAATAGTATTAATTGGTACAAATGATTTGAGAGATTACAAAGCGTGTCAGAATGGATAAAAGAGAATAGTGTGACAGTGTGTTGCCTAGTTATGACTGTGGTGAAATGAGGTGGAGAGCAAGGATTATGAATGATATGCTGGCTGAAATGTGTGAGGAGATGGGAGTACAGCTTGTTAATGTGTGGAATGAGTTTGAGGGACGAAGTGAGCTGTATGGGAGCGATGGACTGCATTTGAGTGGTTATGGTGTGAGTCGCTTGGAGAGACTGCTGCTGGAAGGTAGAGAAGTGAATAGAGAGAATGAATCAGATAGAGAGGGGAGTGATGTGGAAGATCAGGAGATATTGAAGAGGTGGATATGAATGGGGAAGTGAGTGGTACGAGTATAGAAAATGAGAGAATGGGTGTGCAAGAGGAGCAGGGAAACGGGGAGGCTCAGGGTGGACAGGGGTATGCAGCATGAGAAAGGTGGATGCTCTAAGAGGAGGTGAGAGCAGGAAAGGAATGGGATGACCAGGGATCAAGAGGAAACAGTTGGAATTGAAAAGGGTTCTAAAATGAAGAAGCAGAAAGGGAAATGGCCCCAGTCAAGCATGGAGAGATCACATTGAGTGAGTGGTATCAGTGGAACTAGCTGTAGATCCAGAAATTAGCTGTTGTGTTTGTATACAAATGTTAGAAGTATAAGAAACAAGGCAGATGAAATGGTTGCACTAATTGCACCTGTTCACCCAAAGATAGTTGGAATAAGTGAGACATGGTTGGAAGAGGACAACATCTGGACAGGAATAGAGATGGAAGGGTATGATGTGTTTTGTGAGGATAGAAGGGGTAAAAAGGGAGGGGGAGTGCTATTGATGATAGAGAAAGAGTTATGTCCATACAAAGTAGATATGCAAGACGGAAATAGTACCAGTGGTTTTGCGGCAGTATTGATATGAGATAGAGGTGAATGGAATCAAATACTTGGTGGGATGTTGTTATAGATCAGGTAATGTGGATGGTGGTGATAGTGAAATGTATAGTCAAATTAGCCAAGCAAATAAGAAAAGGGTGATCATTATGGGTGATTTTAATTATGGCAATATAGACTGGAATGATGAAATAGCAACTGTAAGTAAAGAAAATGAGTTTTTGAGGGATAACTACCTCAGTCAGTATGTAATAGAGGGAACACGAGGATTAAGGGTCTCGGATTTGGTCATCTCATCAGAGGATGTAATTATAAATGAGGTGTCAAATCATCCACCAATTGGTGAGAGTGACCATGTGGTGATTACCTGGGTGGTTGCCAGCAGTCCGAGGACCCCCTGTGAGAAAAGGGTATATGTGGAACTACAAAGGGGGTGATTATGAAGAGCTCAGGAGACAGCTTGCAGGTGTAGCATGGAATGAGGAGTTAGCTGGAAAAGAGATCAGTGCAGCTTGGCAGATTTTCAAAAACTATCTAGTAGATGCAATGTCTAAATATATTCCAAGGGTGAGAAGGTTAAATAAGGTAGGTGTGAGATGGATGAATAAATAGATTAAGCATGCGATACAGAGAAAAAGGGCATTGTGGAGGCAGCATAGTGGAAATAACCAATTTCATGAGGTCTACAAAGACCAGGCAAGGAGAGTGACATGGTTGGTGAGAGTAGCTAAAGAGAGGTATGAACAGCAGTTAGCTAATGAAGCCAAAAAAAATCCTAGGAAGTTCTTTCGATATGTAGCAAGCAAAAGAAAGAATGATTATGGAAGGATGACATTGATTGGATAAAATGGTATAAAGACAGCTGTTGCAGAATGTGTGATGGAGATACTTAATGAGCAGTTCATAAAGATCTTTCAATCTTGTGAATGTGACTTCATGGAGAGATTGAGAGCAGTTGATGATGTGGAGGAGAGACCGACTGTAAGTGAGCAAGAGGTGTTTGGGGAGTTGAGTAAACTAGATGTAAATTAGGCTGTGGGACTTGATAATATATCACCGTGTATTCTGAAGGAATGTCCCAGGGAGTTGACACCTGTCTTGACATATATTTAATACAAGTCTTGCACTTGGTCAAGTTCCTAAGGAGTGGAAGGAGGGCAAGATTGTGCCACTTCATAAAGGAGGTGATCGAACTCAAGCATCAAACTGTAGGCCTATCTCTGTGTGTCAGGTGTTGTGGTTAAGTTGTTGGAGAAGCTTGTGAGAACTAGGATCCAGAGTTGGGTTGACAACAATGGTATTATCTTTGATGGACAGCATGGATTTGCTAAAGGGAGGTCATGTTTTAGTAATCTACTTACTTATTACAATAAAGTGACTGTTTCCTTGGACAGAGGAGAAGGATACATAGTAATATACTTAGATTTCGCAAAGGCTTTTGATAGAGTACCTCATAAGTTGACAGACAAACTAGAGCAGTTGGGGTTGGATATTAGAGTAGTGCATTGCATTGGAGATTGGCTATCTGATAGGTATCAACAAGTTGTGTATTGGGGTGCAATATCCAGGAAAAGGAAAGTCACTAGTGGAGTGCCTCAGGGGTCTGTTTTAGGGCCATTACTGTTTAACTTGTATATTAATTATATTGGCGAAGATTTGGATGGAGATATTCAGTTGTTTTGCAGATGATGCAAAGTTGGGACGAACCATAAAGAGTAGTGAAGATGTTGTGGCCTTACAAGAAGACTTGAATAAATTGAGTGATTGGGCACGCAAATGGGGATGCGAGTTCAATGTTGCAAAATGTAAGGTTTTAAAATTTGGAAAACAAAGATGAGATGCAGAATTTATGCTTGGTGAGAATATATTATTGGAGATAGGGGAAATAAGAAATCTGGGGGTGATAGTGGATAAGGATGTAAAATTTAGCAGACATTGCCAAAATTGTGAGGACAGCACAAAGGCTTCTGGGAATGATGCAGAGGACACTGACGTGTAGAAGTAGGGAGATTCTTGTTCCGTTGTATAAGGCTTTGATTAGGCCACATGGACTATTGTGCCCAGATTTGGTCACCTGGTTTTCAGAAGGATGAAGAGATGTTGGAAAAGGGTCCAAAGGCGACTGACTAAGGTAGTTTCTGACCTCTGGAATGTCGAGTGTGAGGAAAGATTGAGAAGAGGTAATTTGCAGAGTCTAGTGGACAGGAGGAAGAGGGGGAGATATGATAGAGACCTACAAGTTGGTAAGGGGTTGTTATAGGATCAGTGGTGGAGAAGTTCTACAGAGAATAGTGGGAGATCAGGGGAGAACCAGAAGTCATCCCTGGAAACTGTATAAAGAGGGTGTGAGTAGGGGAGTGAGAGGCAGGTTTTTTTTCGTGCAGAGTTGTGAATGATTGGAATGCCTTGCCTGAGAGTGTGTGGTGTCTGCAAGGAGTTTGAGTGTGTGTAAGACACACTCAAAGTGTGATAAAAGGACCTCCCAGATGAGTCTTTGACTCCATGAGGTCTTGGGGTGATAATAAGTCTACCAGTAGTAGCGTTGCTAGTTTGCTATGTGCTGTATACAGTGAACATATCATGATCTGGTTTTAAAAGCCCTAATCTGGTGGCTCAGATCCATTCTCTTAATATTGTGATTTCTGTTTTGTTTATTTTATTCAACTTGTTTATATGTCTAAACTTGTGGTCTCAATAATGAAAATTTTCTTCAGAACTATTAAACAGAACTAAACAAAAACTTATGTATTCATATAGAAGTGTATTGTGTGTTTCAAAATTTTGCCATTTGCTAGACAGTGTTGTTGACAGGTGACTGCTGCAGAGGATGTAGTTGAAGATTTGTGGGTTGCAGAAACTAGTTGATAGGCGGAAAAGGGGAGACATGATTGAGACATTCAAATTGCTAAAAGGATTCTATAGGATTAATTCAGATGATATTTTTGAGATCAGGACTGGTGGTGGGAGAACTAGGGGACACCCATGGAAGCTGGGCAAGAGCGTGGTTAGCAGGGGTGTTAGAGCTGGGTTCTTTACTTTTAGAGTGGTAAATGAGTGGAATAAGCTGCCAGAGTCTGTTGTGGGTGCTATGACAGTGAGCAAGTTCAAGGCAAGGTATGATAAATACTGTGAGAATGTTGAACAGCTGCGTGAACATGATGTTTAGGGCCTCCCTCGATGAGTCTAAGGACTCCTGGAGTAGCCCGTGGTAATAATAATAATAATAATAATATTTGAGCATTTTAAGGTATTTTGTGCTTATAAATGTGATGCCATATAGAGCTTGAGAATGAGGCTGTGATTAGGATCATTGAATGAGTTAGATAGGAGACTGTGTATAGTTGTGTAAGTTGCATATAGGAAACTGTATCCTGGAAGATTAGCAGCTAGTGATGTGTCACAGGGGTGTGTTTTAGGGAATTATTAACTTACTTGAGAATGATGGTAGGCGAGGTTTAAGTGCAGTTGTTTGTATCGGATGCAAGCTTGGTTAAAAGCTGTGGGGAGGATCATATCTATATTGAATAGGCATTTGGTAGATGAGTGAGTACTAGTTCTGAATGTTGTTGTGTGTAAAATTTTAAATTTTGGAATGTGAGAATTGATAACTGTGTACTCATCAGCAGAATGAGGAGTATAAGGTGCAGGCTAGAAATGTGGCAAGTGTAATAAGGAAAAAGAAATTAGCATATGAAAAGAGATTGGCTGAAGCAGCAAAGTCCTAAAAAAATTCTATAGTTAAGTTGCTAGTAGAAGAAAGTGTAAATATGGAAGGAAGGCTGACTTTAGTTGTTGCAGATGGAACAAGTCACATCTGTTGAAGATATAGTGGAAATGTGTAATATGTATTTTGTTAGTGTATTTCATTAGGGGTTAAGAATAGTGTTGAATAGTAGTAGGAAGGACAGACAACTGATAGTACAAGAATGGGACATGTTTAGAATTTTAAGTAGTTTAGGGAATATTAAGAATATTCAAAAGAAATGGCTGTACCCTTGACTTGATTGTTCAACAGAAGTCTGGCAACAGGAACAGTCCTAGAAGAATGGAAAGAAGGAAAAATAGTGCCACTGCATAAGAATGAATCTAAATCAGTAGTGGCAAACTGTAGGCCAGTGTGTATATCAAGTGGAGGGGTGAAGGTTTTAGAGAGGTGAATACAAAGTTAGAGATAGAATACAAACGTGGATTGATGAGAATGGAAGGCTTTCAAGGGAGCAGCATGGGTTTGTTAGGGGAAGGTCATGCTTTAGGAACTTGGTTGCATTTTATAATAGGGTGACTAGCATATTGGTGGGATGGTTATACAGTGATTTATTTGGATTTTGCTAAAGCATTTGAGCACCACATGATAAACTACTGTTGAAATTCGGCAGTATAGGAATGGATAGTCATTTGGTAGCTTGGTTACAAGGATGGTTAAATAATAGGAGCCAGAAAGTTGTATGTGGGAGTACAGTATCCCAAAAAAGGAAGGTGATGAGTGGACATCACAGGGTTCTGTTTTGGAACCACTGCTGTTTAACTTATATATCAATGATATTGTTCATGGTATGAAAGGAGATATTCAGTTGTTTGCTGATGATGCTAAATTAGGAAGAGTGATGTCAGGAAATTCTGATATGTTGTTACAAAAGGATTTGAACAGGTTGGTGCTTTGGGCTGAAGAATGGGAATGTCATTTCAATGTTGCTGAGTGTAAAGTTATACACTTTGACCAGAGAAGATGGAATGAGGTTTACCACATTAGAAGAACTGATGGCTTCAGGTGGTGGAGGAAGCAAGCGATCTGGGCATCTTTGTAGATAGGGTGCTAATTAGGTCTCATTTAAATTTGATAAGGTGCTAATTAGGTCTCATTTAAATTTATGCATACAGATCTGATCACCTACATATATTGCTGATAGGGAAACATTGAAGAGAGTGCAGAGGTGAATAACTAAGACTTACTCAGGACACTTGAATATTGAATATGAGGACAGATTGAGAGAATATGGTATTCAGAGCTTGGCAGATAGAAGTAGGGATGTTTTCAGGGGAAAACTGGGAAAAATAGCCTAAACACTTTCTTCTGTGGGAAGTGTTTAGGCTAGAAAAGTCCACTTACATTTGCAGTGAAAAATAAGGAATTTAATGCTGCTATACTTTCATATGTTCTTGCTTTATTGACTCTGTATTAAATGTGTTTTTTGGCTATTTCAGCTAGTTGATGCTTATCTTTCAGTTATCACATTTTCCCCCTAGATTGAAAAGAGGCTTTCCAGAATGCTTGCAGAGAGACCTAATATGGATCATGCTGGTTCTAATGTCAACCTTATTATAACAAGTTCATACCTGAGTCTTGCAGTTATGGAATCAAGAGAGGTGAAGTCAGTTAAATGAACTGTGAAAATCGGTTTGCATATCATAACTAGAATATATTCATTAGTTAAATTTATTTTGTTTATAATGTGAACTCCTAATCTTAATACATCTCTAAAGAACTAAAAATGCTTACACCATCCCCAAAATTTTCAATAGTTTGTTGCTGATTATCTCTTACTGATCTTGGTCTATGAATGGCATTAACTGTGGCAACTTATTTAAGAAATTATTTGCTTTAATCTATTCTATCATTGTCATTTCCAGGAAGTTGGCTATTATAAATCTCCATATATTTTTGTCCTGGGCCATTCTTCCCTTGATTTTTATATAATTCAGCCCCAGCCATCCAGCTCTTTGTTTTTCAACCATATATGTCATTGTCCTTTTCCTCCCCTTCAGTTCTTCCATCTAATACATCTTATTGAAAATGTTCATGCTTCACAATATGACCCATATATATTTTCTTTTCTATATGTATATATAAATACACATACAGGAAAAACACACACACACACATACCGTATTTTTCGCTTTATAAGATGCACTTTTTTTGTACCTAAAATTTATCTGAAAATTAGGATGCATCCTGTAAGCTGAATGTACCTTATAAACCGGTGCATCTTATATGCTGATGTGTTTTTATATATGCGCAGTTATGGTGTGTCATTGCTTTTCTGTAATGCATGATCAGTTTGAATAATTGCATTGTCTTTAACGGTCAGGCATTTAAACTAGTAATCAATACGTTATTATATTTACATTTTTTTTTTATAATGGATTCTACAAAGCAAAGATATAACTGAATGAGTGCATTTAAGCATAGCATGATTGAGTATGCAAAAAAAAAATGGCAATAGGGCAGCAGAGCAGCACTTTGGGCCTCTGCCTACAGAAAAAATGGTACGAACTTAGAGAAAACGAGAGCAGCAGTTAATAGAAGCAAATTCTAAAAAACACAATCTCCACAGAAAATTGGCAAAATGACCAGAAATTGAAAATAAATTAAAAATTTGGATAATGAATCAAAGAAGATTGAATTGCTGTGCATCTGCAAAAATAATTATTCAATGAGCAAAATTATTGGTAACAGAAAGAAATATTATCAGTTTTACATCATAAATTTTACAGGGTTACCATCATGGTGCTTTAGATTTATTGAGAGAAATAATTTATGCATGCCTTCAAAAACAAAAATATCACAAAAAAAATGCCAGACGAATTTGAAAAGAAAATTATTGAGTTTTACAGATTCATAAATGCTAGAAAATAATACAATCTTGAACTTTCACAGATAGCTAATATGTATGAAATGCTTTTGACTTTTGATGTACCTTCGAAGAAGACTGATTCCAAACAAAAAAAAGAAATTGAAACTTCTGATCATGAAAAACTCCACTATACTATTTTGTCGTGCTGTGTGGATGGAACAAAATTGCCACTCTTGTTTTTCTTTTCAAAATTTAAAAAAAAAAAAATGCTCAAGGAAAAACTTCCTAAAGGATTATTAATTATATGAAGAGCCAAAGGCTTTAATTTTACGACATGAACTTATTTTAGTTAAGGGATATTACATCTCATATTGTTTCATAGCCAAATAAGAAACTCAGAGTTTCATGCCGAATATAAAAACTATATAAAGTTCGGCAAGTCCAAGCGTAAGCAAATACCTGGATAGTGCGACATCTGACCCATTTGGTAGTGCTACACTGAGGCAACTCATAGTAAGGGTGGAGCAAGCTCTGATCACTATTCTTGGTATTTACCCATAATGTGAAACCCAGCTCCTAGGAGCTGTATTACTGTTCTACATTATGAGAGAAGGTCACTACCCAGACCAGTTTCAACCTTTATTGAGGTCTCGTCAGTGAGTAGGTAGACCTAGTAATACCAAGTTTGTAGCAAACAGAACTTGCATACCCCTACTATGAGAATAGCCAAGAAGGTGTCTGGGTAGTGACCTTCTCTCATAATGTAGAACAGTAATACAGCTCCTAGGAGCTGGGTTTTATGAGTAAATACCAAGAATAGTGATCGGAGCTTGCTCCACCCTTACTTTGAGTTGCCTCAGTGTAGCACTACCAAATGGGTCAGATGTTGCACTATCCAGGTATTTGCATACGCTTGGATTCACTGAACTTTATATAGTTTCTATATTCAGCATGAAAGTTTCTTATTCAGCATATGAAACAATATGGGATGTAACTTCCTAAAGGAGTTTGCATTCATATTCAGTTTGTCAGAAACCTGCTTTGTTTAGTATGGGATCAGTTTAGATGCCATAAAACTGAAGCTGTTAAGAATGAACTACTTTACAAAATGAACACAAAAGTAGCTGTAATCCCAGGAGGATTCACCTCCATGGTTCAACCTTTAGATGTATCAATAAACAAACCATTTCAAGGATTTATGAGGGGAAAATGGATCAATTGGATGCAATCTCCAAATTTTGAGGAAACATCTACAGGTAGGAGAAGGCCACAATTCTGCAGGCATGCAAATAGTTAGAGTTCATGGAATGAAGTGAAACCTTAAATTATTATAAAATTTTTTCAAAAGTGTGGCATTAGTAATTCTAATGCCACACTTTTGAAAGACAGCGAAGACTCAGTTTCTGATGAAGTTCAGAAATTTTTGAGAGTGAAGATGGATAAAGATTTGAAAAGAAGATTAATAATGAAATTTTATAAAAATTATTTTATATATATATATATATATATATATATATATATATAATTGAAATGTTTTGAAAAGCTTTTTTCTGGGCACCTTGTCATATGCCTTTTCCAGATCTACGAAACTTAAGTAAAGATCCTTGTTATATTCCCATGATTTCTCAACTATTTGTCTTAAAGTGAAAATATGGTCTTGACAACCTCTATTTGGCCTGAACCAGCTTCTTGTTCTTTGTGTTTCTCTTCCAAAATCTTTCTCAACTTCTTTTCAACTATGCTTGCATAAATCTTATTTGGAACACTTAGTAGAGAAATTTCTCTGTAATTCTCACATTCAGTTTTATTCTCTTTTTTATAGGTGGGTGTTATGAGAGCTCTACTCCAATCATTGGGAATTTGACCTTCTGCCCAGGACCTCTGAATCATGCAGTGTAGTCACTGCAGAACTTTTATACCTCCATACTTAAGTATTTCTGGTCAAATATCATCTACTCCAGCTGTGTTTCCACATTTCAAGTTTTTGATGGCTTTTTCCACCTCTGGTATTGATATATACTCCTCTTTGCACTCCTATTAAAATTTTTCGAGTATGGTTCTGTCACTGCTTAACAGTCTTTCGAAGTAATTACTAAAGACGCTGAAGATATCGTTATCTTCAGTTTTCATATCACCTTTATCATCTCTGATTCCTTTACAGTACTCTTACCACCTTCCTGATATTTATTTTCGATTCTCTTACCAATGTCTTCCCATGACTTCTGTTTAGCTACTTTTACGCATAGCTTAGCATGTTTACATTTTTTTCTGCATTCTTTTAGGGTATCTGCTGACTTATTTGCTAGGAACTTTTGCTATGCTCATGTTAATTTCATTAAATACCAGGTTAAAAAGAAAATGAATATTACAAATTTCTAAATGTACCACATCCTATGTCACACATAACTGTTAACAAAGACCAGCTGTACCATCCCAACCAAATTTCCTTTTAAAAATATTATGCATTGCATAAATTAGTTGATTTTTGTACTAAGTGAAGTGTGTATGTGTGTGTGTGCACATATGCCTGCATGGTCACATAGTATGTATTCGTATGTTTTTTTTTAAAAAAAATTTCCATATATTTTTATTCCCTTCCAGTAAAATAATTTCCATGTTCTTTTAAATCTACCTTAAGCTTTTCAATTCTCCTTGTAAATTATATATTTTCTTTTTTGACTCGAGTTCATTTCCTCTTGTAATTTATTATCCTTTTAAGAGTTTGAGTTATTGATCTCATTGCTATTTTCAATCACCAAATGTTAATCATCTTTGAGTGATGAGTTTGATTTAAGAGTTTATATCTATCAATGTTGTTCTACCAAAATTATGTCCCAAAGTTTTTAAAATCAACATATCAAAAAACACGAAGATCTTCCCCTAAGGCAGTGATGATGAACCTATGACATGCGTGTCAGCACTGACACACTTGAGGGTTTCAGGTGACACACCTTGAATGTTGAAAAATATTGGTATTCTGATGAAAAAACTGCGATAAATCGTGTAAGATCGCTCTCAGTTAAGGCGAAAGTAGGTTTGTTCGTTACCAGTAATCAGCAACATAAAAGTCATTAAATGTAATGTAAGTTTGTAATTTCAGCTTATTAAATTAATTGTATAATATGAATTCATAGATTTTATATCAATGTCCTATTAAATAAATAGCCTAATATGATATGTATAAGTCACCATCTATGATTATGTAGTTACATTTATAATGCATGTATGCAAGTGGCACATCAACAACCTCAATATTTAAAAAAAAAAAAAGTTTGACACACCTGGGTAAAAAGGTTCGTCATCACTGCCCTAAGGTATATCTAAAAACATCTTTCCATGTTATCAGTTTTTAATATATGGCTGAATATATATCATGTATGCTTTAGTCTTTAATCACAGGAATAATCAGGTGTGTATAGAATTACACTTTTATATGTTAATATATAAACTACTGTGAACTATATTTTTTACAACTTTCTTTTTTTTTTTTTTTTTTTGCTTTAATAAAACATTGTTTTGAGAATGCATTCAAATTATTAATCAATTCTTTGAACTTGCAATTGTTTTATATACCAGTGCAGAATGTTACTGTGGTTTTAATGAATGGTTTCCATAATTAATTGCATTCTAATTTACTGTATTTGTTAACCCTCCAGTTCAGTCATCAAGAATAAATCAAGCATTATACAGAAAACCATAGTTACTGTTCCTTTCATAAGTTAATCGGATACTTTTTATATCACTAACGGAAGATGAATCAAAATTCAATCTTACTAATCTTTTAGGTTAGCCCCCCCCCCCTCTGGAAATAGTCCAAAAACTGAAGTCTTATTTCTTGGAGTTAAAGAGCAAAAGGAATAACTGCAAGATCATCCAAAAATTCTTAGAAAAAAATTTCCTTTATCCGTTATTCTGAAATAGGTTTTTAGAGTATTCAGGTGTATTTCCTGCCACACTTTTGTTTGTTTTGCATGTGCTGGCATGGTGGTGTTGACGGTGTAGGGGAATTTATTCACTATACTTCTTATTCACAAATAACATATCCACTCAGATTACACTTCACAGGAATTACTGAGACATATAGCATTAAAATGGAAAATAACTTTCTAGAAATAGGAAATTACACTAATGAGAAATAAAGTCAAAAGTACTTTCAATGGAAGATGATAGGCAGACCTATAGAGAGTTACCCAAGCTTGTGAAAAAACTTTGCATTAAAGATAAAAACAACTTTATTAATAACGTGTGCAGAAAAATTGAAGATCACTCGAATCAAAACCAAACCAAAGACCTATTAGCAAAATAAGGCTGTTGAATAGAAAACTTAAACTAAAGTATTCAAGTATAGCTGATGTCAAAATCATATTCTTACTGATCAAACATACTTAATAGATGGAAAGGCTATTGCTCAAATCTATACAAAGATAATTCAGTCTCATTCAACAAAGAAAACACCAGAGACTTCTTCCATAAAGAACTTTTGCATCTTAAAACAAGTTGAGGAAGCTCTAAAAAAAACTCAGACAAAGGAAAACCCTGGGCCACTACCAAATACCAAGCAAACTTCTTGCATGTCTAGAATCCATGGGAATCAAAATCATTGGAAAAATTTGTAATAAAATCTGGGAGACAGGAGATTGGTCTGATGATTGGGTAAAATCCATTTTTATTTCATTACACAAAAAAGGAAATGTCACTGAATGCAATAATCATAGAACTATAGTCTTTTCTCACATGCAAGCAAAATTTTTCTCTATATTATTAAAGAAAGACTTAATGTTGAGCAGCAGCTTCCTGCAGAACAGGCAGGTTTTAGAAAAGGATGTGAAACCAGAGATTAAAATTATAATCTAAGGCACTTGGTTGAAAAGGTGAAAGAATTTAATATTCCCTTGTATAAGTGCTTCATTGATTATGCCAAAGCATTTGACTGTTCACCGGACTTACTTTGGAGTTGGCCACTGCTGCATAAAAGATAGACAGAAATGGAGAGACATTGTGGCTAGGGTCACCAGCCCTTGATCATGAGGAGACCAAGAAATGGAGACTGCTTATTCACAAATCCTCTCCTCTTCTCCCCTTTTTAACCAAAGCTCTCCATAAATGCTCACATGCATAATTAGTTTGTGATAATATGTATTTTGTTCCCTATTGTAGTAATTCATTGCACACCTGTAATAATACCACAACTGTAAATTGGATATTTATCTGTAACCAATCTACTTGTATTCATGCCTATTCTTTTCCTTAGATGTGACAGTCATATGCACATAGTTCATATCTGATTAATGCAGTTGAAATATAATTATCTATACCTGTTAGAAATTTACACCCAATTATAGAAAATTCCCTTCATAATTTGTTATTTATATATCCCAAAAACAATAAATTTTATCCTTTTTACAAAGGAAGAAGTAGAGGAATTTTTTTTTTTTTTTTTTTTTTGAATTGTTACAGAAGATAAATGACACTAACAAAATGTTGGTGGTTGTTCTAAATAGCAGAATAGGAAATTGAATATCAAGTATATAGAAACATTTTGTGAAAATGTGGAGAAAAGAGCAGAGCTAATAATAATGATAAATACTTGCTAGATTTCTGATAAGGATGAGTTATTCATTACTAAAACCATGTTCCAACATGAATAGGTGTGCAAATTCACATAGAAGACACAAGGAATAAGAAAAGTTTCATTGTCATCTTTCCCACCAGTCATGCATATTCAGAAGATTTGAAACAGAAAGTGATCACCATTTAGTTTTGAGATGGATAAAAATGAATTCCATATTGAAAGTGAAAATATGAGAAGATGAACTATAGACTCATACAAATATCTTCTGGTAGAAATGAAATAGTTTGAAAATAAGGATCAACCTAAGAGAATTGGTGGTGGTTTCTGAAGAGAACACAGACTATCTCAGCCAAGTGCAGTAAACATGTTACAAATATGTTTACAGGATAGACAGATCAGAACCTCTATGGTTGATTCAGGAAGTTAAAGGGACAGTTAAAACAAAGAAGGTATATCAAAAGTTTTGAGGAAGTCAGCATGTATTCAGAAAAGGTCGTGGGAAGACCCTGGTCACTATGTAAAAGATAAATATAATGGCAAAATGTTTTTAATGCTTTTAAAAAAAGCTTAGAAGAAAGAATAGTAATAGGAATCTAATGACTCCAGGGACATCTAAAATATCTTTGTTCCCATTTTTAGTTTAAAAAAAAAAAAAATGCATATTCTAGATGTCTGAAGTAATTACTTCGAAAGATTTGAAACCAAACAAGAAATGACAAAATTGTGTTAAAGTATTAAAAAGGAATGTAGTCAGAAATATCTATCAGTATTTGAGATATAAAAGGACATGAAAAATATGAAATTGAAAAAATAAGAGTTGATGATATTTGACCAGAAATGCTCAAATACAGAGGTAAATGTTTTATAATGGTTGTGCTGCATAATTCAGCAGCACTATCAGAAGGTAGAATTCTGGATGAATGGAGTAGCTCTCATGTTGAAGTTGAGAAGGTTTTGAGGGCCATATTGTTAAAATATGAACACAACTATATATCTCAGCTGTATTCCAAGTTTCAGAGATGAAAAATCAAGTGTTTATTGCTCATTACATATTGAAGTTTTGTAGTTGTAAGTTTAAGATGGGTTGGGGGGGGTGTAATACTGGCGATTCCATGTTGTTTGAAATACTGATTAAAAATTTCATTGTTATCTTAACATTAAAATTTTTTAAATTATTCTGATAAAAAAAAAATTCTGTTTTAGGTAATTGCCAACCACGAAATGCCCAATATATCATTTGCCTCAGGAGGAGATGCTGTAAGTATCATTAACCACTGTGTACATTTTTAAGTTACGAATATAAGAAATGCAAAATGTATCCTTTTAAATATTGTAATCTATTTAAACATCTTTAAATGAATGTTGTTGTTATCCTCCCCCCCTTACATCATAATACATTTTCAGCAGATCAATTGCTTTGAGCAAGTTTTTTAAGGAATAAAAAAGCTTAGAGTATCAACCTAAATGTTGTATTTGAAATTTAAAATTGAGTATGTGAAGAAAACGAAATTTACACTTGTGGATATATCATTTCAGGCAACAAGATGTTGTATGAAAGTTTTTAAGGAAAGAAGAGGTCACATGTCCTTTCTTAGCTATAACTGTTTAGATACAAGTCATCACTGTTGCTTTGGTTTCGTCTGTGTATGTGTGTATATATATGGGGGAGGAAAAAGAAATCCCATTGGTGAGAAGGATCATTGTTCATCAATTATGGTCTGATTTGCTGAATCACTGTTACAGGAGCGTTGGACTATCCCAGAAACAGATTCACTATTGAAGCCCTATTAGTCTGTGAAGTGGGAAAGCAAAAATGAAACATCAGATGCCCTATCTTATCTATCAGGGCACCCAGAGATCAACTTTTATTATTATATTGGCAACTCCATTAAGAGAAGCTCTAAATATTATGCCAAGCACTATCTAACATTCGTGCAATATCTATCACACTTCGATTTGCACTCATTCACCCTCTACAAAATCTAGCCCTCACACCTCTGCTAATTACTCTCCTTTCTCTCCATCAATCACCCTCTTATCCACTTCAACTTTATGCTCATCCCCATATGCTGCAATTTATTGATTAGAATTTCATGTGGTATCCTGTCAAAAGCTTTTACAAAGTCCAGCAGTCATTAACTTTATCCAACTTAGCTGTCACTTTATTATAAAAGGTGAGTAAGTTACTGAGGAACAAAACCTTCACAAATCCATGTTGCACCCCCACATAGTATTGTAAACGGGGGGGTATCTTATCTCCTTTTATATATCATATTATTTTCCTTATATCTCTGTTTATCTCTTTAATGTCTCTTTAAGCTATACTGCCTTCTGCACTTGCCTTCTTATTCCTTGAACACCAGAAAATTTATTTGATATCTGTGCCAATGATGTCCATTTTCTAGTAATAAGTGTTAAGTGCATCCAGTAATTTTCCCATTACATTCAAATTATCCCTGATTAATTAATATCTGCAGTCGTGGTCTGCTATCTATCCTTTACTATCCTTTCTCGTGGGTTCCCGCTAATAGGCTCTAATATTTTTTTTTTCGGAACAGTGCATCAAAGAATTAAATATCAGGCAACACTCTATTAACATTTAAACAACACATTTATTTACCATAAAACAATGTACACTATTATTCCATTAAAGAAAAATTTGCTTAGTTTAACTTTACATAAAACAATTATGTTAAAATGCCCTTTCAATTCATGAAAATCATGTCACATAAATAACCACTCCTTTCCAATATCAAGTTTCTATTCTAAGCAATTATACTATTAACAAACTGTTGTTCCTTAATTGTTATACACACAAGAATATCGTTATACATAAAAGTTCGATCCCTCTGATAGTAAGATAATACTCTAGGCAAGATGCACCATTAACAAACAGTTACTCTCTGAATGTTATGCACACAATATTCTATTACTTGTTTAACAGTTAAAATCCAACCATTAACTTTGCTCAAATTCAGCAGTTTAATCTTAACAGTTCCCTATTAAAGTTCTCCTATAATTCACAAAATTGAAGAAAAAAAATCGAAATCACTTTAGGGCTGTTACCCACTGCGTATTCTCAATCCCTGGCTTAGGATCGGATTCCTGATCTTTTCCTCCCATACCAGGTTTTCTCTCTTCTTACGGCGGCGATAGATTTACTGACGCTTCTGGGACGCTGTCTTCGCGGCACGTCAGGCGAAGATTATCAGCTTGAGGAGTACTTGCGTGTGCGTTGAACTAATGAAGCAATTCCTTTCCACTCGAAAATTTCCTCTCTCCGGACAACAGCTCCCGGCAAAGGTTTAACATCAGATCAATGCTTTGCCTGGTGGATTGGTTCCTTTCATCTTTATTTCAGGCCACTGATATGACTTCTCCTGAAGTCGCATCCTTGATGGCTTACATCCGACTGATGACCTATGGATAACCAATACTCGATCTTCCAGCCAACACCTTTTATTCACCTACCTTCGGATCCCTGTACGAAGACATGGGACCCTGAATATTTCGGTGCAATCCCTTGTTCTTTCCTTGACACTGACCCTTTCTTTGATCTTCTTCTACACTCCTTTAATCCTATTTTTTTCGGGCAGCAGAAGTGCATCTGAAATTTTGTCAGTTCGTCTAACACTGACCTTGAGTGTTTACAGATGGAATTCACAAACAACTTTAATGTCCTTATACCAGTGTTTCTCAACCTTTTTTGGATCATGCTCCACCTCAACGTCTCAAAGATTTTGATGCCCCCCCCCCCCTCTAGCGTAATAGTCAGCCAAGTTCTGAAAAAGTATAGTATAAATATGTACATGTACATTTTCTAATTGCCCCAAAAATATTCAAATTTCCCCCTGTGGGGTGTGCGCCCCACGTTGAGAAATACTGCCTTATACCGAGCTAACATACAAAGTTTTCTGGTGGCAAGGCATTGCTTTTGTTAATGTATTCTAGAATTTTCCTTTTTAGGGCAGTAAGTATAGACAATTCCCATAGGGATTATTTACATTAACAAACTGTTTTAAATATACATAGACATACAGGTTATTTTTATAACATTCTTATAGAGCTTGACTTCTGTAAAAATTGATGTAAGGCTTTCTGGCATTATTAAGCTACATTAAATTTTTACATTATCCCATTTCCATCTATCTATTTCTGTATTTTGCTCTTGACCAATTTTTTTCTCATGACTATGACTCCTGATGTGCTGATTGGTCAATAATTCGTTACCTTTGTCTTGGAGCCTCCTTTATGCAAGGGAACTATTTTCCCCTCTTTCCACATCCTTGAGATCAACCCAGATCCAAAACTTAAACAAAATCGGCTAAGTCACTGTCAATTCCTTAGTACCTGCTCATAAAACTCAAGCTAGTATACCATCTAATCCCATAGCTGTATTCACATCAAGGTTCTGTAATATTCTCTGCACCTCTAGTTCATTTATCTCAATATCCATATAAGCACTTTCCACTTGTTACTGCAATATCATTCACCTGGATGATATACTTTTGCAAAGTGTTCACTTAGTAATTTAGTTACTCCCTACCATTGGGATTCATTAAAATTATTCTTTCATACTTATTCTTCTCTTTACTTGCAACATACCAAAAGAATTCTTTGGATTAATTATAGTTAACCATCTAATAAATTCTTTCTCTCTCTCTCAAGAAGGAATAGATAAACCACTTCTGCCCCACATGTTCTCCGGCTAACATCTTAGGCTCTCCAACTTGGAACCTATCTACAGGGATAAAGGAAGGCTTCCTTTCCTATACATGCTCAACTTAGTTGATCCACTTGTATACCTGATGGTACTTCTGTATCATCAGGTGCAAAGAGTGTGTGCACACACTTCTTTTGATCTCTGTAAATAATAACTTGGCATCAAGCAAAGAAACTCTTCTCGCTCTTTTACGCCCTCCTTATACAGCTTCCAGGTATAGCCTCTTGGTTCTACCCTTCTCTCTCTCTCTCTCTCTCTACTCTATGAAAAACCTCCACATTAATTGGGTAACAATCCCTCACCAACTTATACATTTCAATCCATTCCCTCTTCTTCTATTCGCAAGGCTCTGCAAGTTTCATTCCCTTAATCTGTTTTCATATCCCATAGATCAAATGAGTGATTTGATCTATGGGATATGAAAAAAAAATTCCATGAAGCTGCTCTAAGATCTTCATCCTCTTGAAAACCAGGAGACCAGATCTGCATAGTAATCAATATGTTGTGTGATTAAGACGTAGGAAATCATAAGCCCTTTGTTTCTGCTGTCACTGTCCTCCTCATTTGCCATAATCCATTGTAATTTTCTCATAATTTAGCAATGTGACCCTCTAAATCTTCTATTTTTTATCTTTATCCTCTTGAATAGCCATAATTTGTCTCCTATGGTCTCATCTTCCTGAAAAATCTGATTTTGGTGGTTGGCCACTGGCCAACTTGGAAACATTTACTTAAATTCCTTTTTTGGTGGTACATCCAATCTTCCTACTAATGTAATTCTGCTGCTGAGTTTGAGTTCAAGATTTTTCTGTTTTGATTGAAAATTGATCCTAAATATTTAAATCAGGGTTACTTGTCTGAGTTTAATCCTGAAACTTAATTATATGTGTTCTTTCTTTCTTTCCTTCCTAGTTGTAATCATAGTAGTTTATCCATGTTTTGGCCAATTCTTATTCATTTTCAGCATATCTTCATTTCAGTTATTTAAGTTATACTTGAAAGTCTTCCTCTGATTTTACTAATGATACTACATAATCTGCAAAAACAAATTTCTACAGGTTTCATTTGCCAATTACTTATCTGAAATGGTTTTTGATTTTGCAGATCTTGATGATATTGCGCACCAATACAATAAACAGTACTGGGCTTGAGAGTATATCCCTGTCTTACTCATGCTGTTGTAATAGTAGTTCTGGTACAGGCTTAGAATCCTTCAGATCAAATTTTCTTCCACCTTTCTTTCATGTAATACTTTCTATAGTTCATCCTGTGGTATCCTGTCACAGGATTTTTAAAATTGTAAAAGCATAACTTCATCTTTCCTATGTTTTCTTATCTGCCTGAAAGAAAATTTGAACCTGGGTGTCTCTGTTTTAACACATTCGCTGCCAACTATAAGTATACTCGTATGACGCTTACCGCCGGCAACATGATTACCCGTACTGACCTTGAAGAAGTGAAAATGCTTGGCATGCAGAGCTAGCAGCGAAAGTGTGTATACTTGTAGATGGTATATGAGCCTCACAAGCCAACTACGAATATACTCGTATGACGCTTACCGCCGGCACTGAGATTACCCGTACTGACCTTGAAGAAGTGAAAATGCTTGGCGTACGGTAACAAACTATGCCCAAGTAGCATGGCAGCGAACATGTTAATCAAGAAATACCATTGCCTTTCATCCAATTACTTTTCAGTTCTAATCTTTATCTTGTCTTTAGTGTGTAGGCATAGATTTTTCATACTATGTTAAAATGTGAAAATACCTCTAGTTCTGACATAAACATACTCTTCATTGAGGAGAGAACCTCTATAGTAGTACTTCCTGTTTCTCTTCAAATGTTTTTTTTTTTTTTTTTTTTTTTTTTTTTTTTTTTTGGAGGGAGGAGTGAAGTGAACACTGAAAGAGATGCTCCAATCTCTTGTCATTTCTTTCCAAGGAAGTTTAAACACGCTTTAACATCTTACCTTCATTTAGTTTAACATTTTAAAGTGTGATTTCCCAATTTTTATGCATTTTATGAAGTGTTCATTCCTTTTCCTTGATTACATTTTCTCCATGGTACTCTTTTGAATGTTGTTCTCCAGTGTCATTTTTCTCTATTCCTAATACTTTAATCTTGAAACGCAGTCTTTTGATACCTTCATAATATTTTCTTGTCTAGTTGGAATTTTTTACCTTTCCTTTGATGAATTTTAGTGAACCTTCCTTCTCTTCTTTCCCCACATTCTCTGAGACTTCATGAAAGTTTTCGATTATCTTTACTACTGTCCTCCATAAATTTTCTGAACTCCTATGATTTGACTGTTAAGACTGCCAATTTTCACTTTTAGGCTCTACAGCTCAAAAGAATCACAGTCATCTCTTTATTTCATTAAAAATTCCTTTGTTTTTACTTCTTTTTTGGAACTTGTGCAAAAGCAACAGGTTCCTTCTTGTTCCAATGAACAGGAAGCATATTGTTCTTCATTCTTTTTACCTACCTTTGACTTTCTTTAAATCTCTTCTGATTCTTGGGGTATAATGATTTTGAAACTCTAAAATTTGAGTCATTTGTGTATTATCTCCTAGGGCAGTTGTGTTCGACAGGTCGATCGTGGAGCGATTTTTGGTCGATCTCTTGTTTATTCCTCCTTCCTTACAAATTTAATTAAAACTGAAAACATAATATTTTATTTATCATTGTTTTGTATTATTTTTTAATTCTCTTTAAGTGTATTGCTATTGTTGTTTATTATTTTAACGGTATAATAGAACACAGAAACTAAGTAAATAATTAATTTATTCACTTGATGCTGATATTTCGCTGGTATTATAACCAGCATCTTCAGAGCACAAAAACACTGTTTGTCACAATACGCGAGACTAAAACAACATGGTGTACATTAACAAAATTGTAGCAGCAACACAAAGACTAGAGTCCTGATTTTGGCGCCCTCTATCTGAAAAAAAAAAAAAAAAAAAAACGCTATCATATATTGCTAGAGTCCTAGAAAAGTGCTAGTTTTTCCTTAATATGACTGTCTCCCAAATCTTCGGCAAGTTAATACAGCCATATTTGTTGAGATTTGGGGTGTGTTTTAGGGCTTCTGTCGCCTCTAAGAACAATCTCTCTGATTTATATGGGTTTCTGTGTAGTACTTTTGTGTTTTTCCAGTTGATCCTGTGTGCAGGGGTATCCAGAGCATGGTCTGCTAGGCCCGCGATAAGATTTGGGAGACAGTCATATTAAGGAAAAACTAGCACTTTTCTAGGACTCTAGCAATATATGATAGCGTTTTTTTTTTTTTTTTTTTTTTTTTTTTTTTTTTCAGATAGAGGGCGCCAAAATCAGGACTCTAGTCTTTGTGTTGCTGCTACAATTTTGTTAATGTACACCATGTTGTTTTAGTCTCGCGTATTGTGACAAACAGTGTTTTTGTGCTCTGAAGATGCTGGTTATAATACCAGCGAAATATCAGCATCAAGTGAATAAATTAATTATTTACTTAGTTTCTGTGTTCTATTATACCGTTAAAATAATAAACAACATGTTCGACGAACACATAAGTCTGTCCACACGTGTATTGCTATTGTTTATTTATTTTTCGTTAAAATTGTCAAATCAGTAATTTTCTTATAAGTCCGGGTAAATGAATTAATTTGGATCAGTGGAAGTCAAACAGCGAGCTGAGTGAATACGATTATAAGCAAAGCACATCGTATACATTTCGTTTATAATCGCATTTACTCATAACTACATCAGGCATTTCCTACTACCCACTGTTAGAATTTCAGTTGAGTTTCAGTTGCTCTAAATTTATCGTTGGATTTACCATTATTTTTTTCGCTAATTGATAAGTTATAAACATTTTTTTATTTTAATAAAATATTTAAAAGTTTTTTTTTTTTAATTTGACGATAATCATGAGTGTATCAAAGAAATTGAAGACAAATCATTTTCACAAGGAATGGGAAATGGATTATTTCTTTACAATAGTAAATAGAAAGTGTTGTTGTTTGATTTGTAATTCATCTGTAGCAATTCCAAAAAAAGGTAATATTGAGAGACATTTTCGATCACTACGTGCAAAATATGATGAAGATTTTCCCAAAAATTCAGAAATACGCGAATCAAAAATTATAAAAATTTATTTATTACTTTCGAAAGTAATAAATAAATCAATATCAGCTACTTTTGCATCTTTGAAAGTGTCATTTATTAGCAAAAGCAAAAAAGCCTTTTACTGATGGAGAGTTAATAAAAGAATCTTTACTTGCAGCAGCAGAATCTTTATTTTCTGATTTTAAAAATAAAAATGAAGCCATTTTGAATATTAAAGATTTAAGACTTTCCAGAACAATAGTTATAAGAAGAGTTGAAATTTTAAGTGTCGATCTGAATACTCAGTTAATGTCAGCCATTCACCAGTGTGTTGCGTTTTCATTACAATTTGATGAATCAAACGACTTCACTGATACTGCTCAGTTAATGGTATTTATTTGCATGGTATTTCAAGATTATTCAAGAAAAGAAGAACTTTTGAAAATTCTACCATTATTGGAAGGACTAGGGGAGAAGACATTTTTTTGGCATTTGATGAATTTGTGAAACAACACAAACTTCCACTTTTTAAACTTGTCTATTACTACTGCTGGTTCTCCTGCAATGATAGGTAACAAATCATGCTTCATTTCATTATATAAAAACGATAACAAATATCCAGATATTTTAAGTACTACCACTGTATTATCCACCAACAAGTACTGTGTAGTAAAAGATTAAATACAAAAGATGTTTTGGATATTACATTTAAAATTGTAAATTCTGTTCGAGGAAAAGCCCTGCAACTGGGGTTATTTAAATTACAGGCAAATGATGATAGGGAACTTCTGTTGTACAATAATGTTTTCTGGCTCAGCAGAAGTCAGTTTTTAGGAAGATTTCTTGTATTAATTAATGATATAATATTTTTTCTTGATGAAAAAGGATATGTTTATCCACAATTGAGTGATAAAAGATGGTTGTAACACATCATTTTTACTAGATTTCTGTACAAAATTAAGCAATTTAAATTTAGAGTTACAAGATAGAGATAAAAATTTTATTGACATGTTACTTTTATTAAAGAAAAATATAAATGACTGCGAATTTAGACATCTCCCATACTTATTAAAATTTTTTGAACAAAATCAAGAAATGCTTCGCTATGATTTAAAAGAATTTATTTGTGAAATAGAATTAGTTGAGGAAAAATAAATTCAAGATTTAAAGATTTTAATAAAACTGAAATGATTGTATCTTTTATCAATAATCCATTTCAAGAAAGCTTGAACATCACAGAAATTTCAAATAAAAATAGTGGGCAGTTTGATATAAACCAAGCTGAAGTAGAACTTGAGATAATAACATTCAGAATAGTTTACATTTAAAATCAATAAACGATGAAGTCATTTAGAAGTATACACATGAAAAATTCCCAATATTAACTGATATTGTGCGAAAAATTCTGTCGTGTTTCGGATCGACATACTTGTCAGAATCCACTTTTTCAAATATGAACGTCATAAAAAATAAATTAAGAAACCAAATTACAAATGATCATTTGGATGATTGTCTGCGATTGCCCCCTTCTTCATATCAACCTGACTATGAAAATATTGCGAGGTCCAAACAATGCCAAATTTCACATTAACTTTTTTTTTAATCAACCAGCATTTCCTGTAACTTGTGAGTTTGTAATCAATCTGTTTTTTTTTTAACTTTGGTTTTCCAATATATTTTGTCAATTTAATGTGGCAAAATGTAAGGTTATGCATTTTGGGGTGAAAAGATTAGCAGCAGTATATCACATTGGTGAGGAACTGTACTCCAGGAGATTGATGAGGCCAGGGACTTGAGAGTGTTGGTGGATAGGGAGTTGAAGTTTAGGGGGCACATCGCAAAAGTGGCTAAATCAGCTCATCAAATCACTTGGATGCCGAAGAATACTTTGACAAGCAGAGTTAAGTAAGTTATTGTTCCTCTGTATCGAGCCTTGATAAGACCCTTTCTTGATTACTGTGCCCAGATCTGGTCACGTAGGTTTATTCTTAATGGGGAGGAGGTTGAGAGGATCCAGAGGGGAAGTGACCCAGATGATAGCAGGTCTATGGAATTAACCTTATAAAAACAGGTTGAAGATTTGTGGGTTGCAGAAATTGGTTGATAGACGGAAAAGGGGAGATATGATTGAGACATTCAAATTGCCGAAGGGTTTCTGTATGATTAATTCAGAGGATATTTTTGAGAACAGGACTGGTGGTGGGAGGACTAGGGGACAACCATGGAAGCTGGGCAAGAGTCTGGTTAGTAAGGGTGTTAGAGCTGGGTTTTTTACTTTTAGAGTGGTGAATGAGTGGAATAAGCTGCCAGAGTCTGTTGTGGGTGCTATGACAGTGAATGAGTTCAAGGCAAAGTATGATAGATACTGTGTGAATGTTGAATAGTTGTAATGGACATGATATTTAGGCCCTCCCTCGATGAGTCTAAGGACTCCTTGGAGTCGCCCATAATAATAATAATAATTTGTTTTATTTGTTGTATTAAAATAATTAAAGGTGATAAATAAATTTTTAAATACACAAATAAAGTTTTTAGTTTCTTTAAAGTTTTTAGGGCTGGGAGAGTGGTTCCTCCGAAGTGAGTGAGCGTATTTAACTGCATAGTTGTGCATAATCAGATATCAAGGTTGGGTTAACGTGATCTATATAAGAGAGTAGATCACCAAATAACTTGGTATAGAAAATTAAAAGAAACACATATTAACCACAGTGAAAATTATTTAATTGTAAATATTTCATCCTAAGTATCTTAGGACATCATCAGTACAGTAGTTTAAAACAATAATAGGAATAACATAGTTGGGGCACATGATTACGTGCGTAATGTGTTACAAAAAAAAAAAATTAATTATTTAACACAATTTTGTATGACAATTTCCCATACTTTAGGAATAGTAAGAACGTCATTGCGGTTTAAGTTTGGTCTGTGTAGCAGGGCTTCAGAACTTTCTTTGTATAATCGTTCGTGTTTATATAAAGATCTATGTAAAAGTTTGAAAATTATTTAATTGTAAATATTTCATCCTAAGTATCTTAGGACATCATCAGTACAGTAGTTTAAAACAATAATAGGAATAACATACAGTTAGGGCGCATGATTACAATAGAATCTCATTAAACGTGCATAACGTGCTACAAAAAAAAATAATAATAATTATTTAACACAATTTTGTATGACACTTTCCCCATACTTTAGGAATAGTATAAACATGAACATTTATACAAAGAAAGTTCTGAAGCCCTACTATACAGACCAAACTTAAACCACAACGATGTTCTTACTATTCCTAAAGTATGGGAAATTGTCATACAAAATTGTGTTAAATAATTTTTTTTTTTTGTAAACACGTTACGCACGTTTAATGAGATTCTATTGTAATCATGCACCCTAACTGTATGTTATTCCTGTTATTGTTTTAAACTACTGTACTGATGATGTCCTAAAGATACTTAGGATGAAATATTTACAATTAAATAATTTTCACTGTGGTTAATACGTGTGTTTCTTTTAATTATGATTGCACCACAGGTTACGTTATTTAAAAAAAAATTAGTATAGAAAAGTAGCTCGCATAGTAAAAAAGGTTGAACACCACTGTTCTAGGGTCTCGATCTTTTGTGCTATCCTTTCCTGGATCATTTATTGTTTCTTTTGTTTTCAGTTTGTAGATTGTCTTTCTGTATAGTTTGGTTTCTATGTCATTTTTTTTCTTTTCCTTGCATACTATTTCCATTGTAAGCAGGTACTGGTGTTGGTTAAAAGCCTTTCATGGCTGAGATCTGTATTAAAAAAAAAAAAAGTTTTTTTTAAACAGATTATAAATAAGAACAGTTCTAGACATTCAGTTTTGCTATATTTTCTAAACACTGTGAAAATTACTTAATGCACCTTTATTATTTCTGTATATTTGCCATTTAAATTAATATTTTATATTGTGATTACTTAATTCACTTAACCGAATAGCATATAAAATCTTTAAAATAAAAATAAGATCCCTTTTTCTTCTAATTCTCCAAAGGAACAGACAGTACTCTTAGCTTATTAGTCAGCATACAGTCTGCATTGCTCACTATCATCAGGAGTTGAGGACATTTCTTATCACCTTCTGGTTGAGTAAGCCAGGGAAGGTGATAAAAATTTTGACAGACAAATACTGATATTTCATTTACCTGATTCTAATTACAGTTAACTCTTATAAAACATGTAGAAGACACACAAGTAGTTTGTAGTAGATAGTTTGCTACAGTGAATTTCTTTAGCATGGCATTTTACCTAAAAGGTTGGCAAGAACCTCTCAGTAGTTTTTTCACTAAGTGAGTGTGTTATGGCAATGTTACAATGAGAGACAACTCCAGTGTTATGATTTGAATATCATGTGACCACTACATTGGATTTTTTTTTTTCTGAGTTAAAATGTTAAAAGTTCAAAATCTTTTGGGAAAAAAGCCCAATTACAAGCATGAAAAATCAGCTAACTCATACAACAGCTGATAAAAAATACTAGAAAAAGTTATCTATCTTACTTGGTTACTAAATTTTAAGCATTCTTTCTGTTAATAGAAAAATTAAAAGGCAGAGATCTTAGAGAATTGTATTAAATATATTTTTCACATGGAAATGTAAAATTTATACTACATTGCAGATTAGTTCTGGATTTTTTTTTTTTTTTCAATACAGCATGATCAGTTTATTGTTTGAGGAGAGGAAAGAAAATTTATAAAAAGTTGAAGGGGATTTCTGAGTATTGATTTTCAGTGCTTTTCCTTCTCAGTAATTAATTATTTTTAAACTATTTTTTAAGGACACACTGGATTTCGTTGCATATGTAGCTAAGGACCATCGATATGGGAGAGCTTGTTTTGTACTAGAATGTGGTGGAGGTTTAGCTCAGGATGTGATAACTACTATTGGTCAGGCATTTGAATTGCGTTTTAAAGAATTTTTAAGAAGGGCACCCCGAGCTATAAATGTACCAGACAGGTAATTAAGAGTAAGAATATTTATAGTTTTATAAATACTCAGTTTTAGTTGTTGGTATGTTTTTGTTTGTGACGGCTTGTGTGATAAATCTACATTAGTTTATAAACGATTTTTTTTGTGTGTTTTACACTTAGTGTTTATAGTGTGTGGTTTTTCCCAAACATTTTATCTTGTTTGGAGGAAACAGTTGCATAAAAAAACTTTCCAAGTAAGTTTGAAAATAAATGTTTGTGTCTCCTACCCACAGAAGGTTGTAAAAACCTGCAGTACCTCAGTACTGTGTGTAAGTGAACTAAGGAATTTTATCATTTTTATGTTATTTATTTTTTGCATAATTCAGAAAACCTACTCCAGAGATCAAACATGGAACTTTTTTGAAGTTCCAGAACTAACATCCATCCTGCATGATCTCTGTAATTTATTATATATCTGGTACTGGTCACAATGCATGGAAGCAATCACATATCCATCCTATTCCAAAAAAAGGTGATAAAAGTCTACCATCAAACTACTGATCAAGTGCCATCACCTCTGTGCTCTCCAAACTAATGGACAAAGTCATTAATAGCCAATAAATTAAAGATACCAAGAGATTGTATACTTAGTTTAATCCTTTATCCAAGTGTAAGCAAACAAAGTTTGCACCTGAAATATTTTCAGGACTGGGGCAACTCGCGGTAAAGGTGGTATGAATTCACATCACTTGCCTTAGTATTCCATAATGCAAAGCACATTGTTGTGTCGACTTTCTACTCATATATCTATTCTTCTATCTTTTGGGTCAGTTCCCCGTTAAACTCTCATACGGGTATCACGTGGTACCTCTGGGGGGACAATGGAATTTCCTCGAGATCGAGGCAACACCAGAGTATCAGTGTGTCTGAGATCAACCTCTCGTAAAATGCCAAGAAAATTTATATTTCGCTACACCACTTAGCGCTATTAGATTAAACAATATTTTCAATCAAGAGGTGATCTCAAGACAGTATTTAAGTGATACCTAGCAGCTTTGCAGATGTGCCAAACTCTAGTCTCCCGCATAGGTTCGTATTACTTTTATAAGAGATGCATTGGATTCCAAAATTCACAGATAGTCTTAGTTAGATACAAAAGCAAAGTTTATTAGATATCATAAATATGTACATACAATACAATAAGCTTAATTCCCATCTTAAGGGAGTTCCTGACAGTCAGGATAGAGTTAAAGCAATATAATAATATAATTATACTTAAAACTGATTATGTTGTAATTCTCTAAAGTAAGATTCTTATTATACTCTAAAAACCTTAATCATGCATGATTATCACAATAACTCTCTAACTTTCTGTAGTTCAATCAAACCACACAAGATAGTATTTATAGCTTTTACAACCCCTTCATTAAATAGCAATTCCTCACTCTAGGCATATTCGTAACCTCCTATAACATGTTATGTAACTCTATCACATTAGGAGACAGTAAGATTTAAGGTAACTCTCTCTATATCATAGTAGCACAGTCCTAATTAATATCATTAATGTTCTTTCTTCTGTTTTTTTTTTTTACAACGTGGCACAAATCTCTCATACACAGTCAGCTAAATACAAATAAAGTCTACTTATCTGCCCTTTTGTTCTGTATCGTGTCACTGGTCTACCGGAATCTGCCTTTCCATAAATGAAATGTCCACGTGCTCCAATCTGGCTTTCTATGGACTGCCGGGCTTATTCCTTCCACGGAGATACGACCGCCGAGTTCTGCTGCTGCTGCCGCCTTTATCAAAATCCTCCGGAATGGAGGCACTGCCACCCTTCACCTGCTCACTGCACTGCGAGATGAACACTCTAGGAGATCCAGGAACAAAAAGCCTTTTTTCAGGGATGCTAGACCCTTATATTTTCACTTTTCTTTCTCAGCGATTCTCACACTCACGTGGTCTTACGTCACACCGTCCAGCTTTCTCCACTATATCGCACATGCTGACGGCATGCTATTGCTTGTGGCGAGCCGCTCCCTCGCGTTACTGCTCTGTGACCTTTGGACTTCACTTCCCCATCTTGAATTTGTGCTGACATTCTATATCTCTTAATACATATTACTTTATAAAACTCTGCTAAAGGTTTACACTTCCATTATTGATTTTAACTCATTTGTGAGTGGTACTAAATGCACACTTATTTGTTTTCTCATAGTAAAAATTGCTTGATATATTTATATAGCATTAATTTAATATTCAGAGGCAATCACATGTATTTATATTCCTTTTTTGTTTCGAAACACATGTTAGATTGTGATAAGATAGGAGTTCCTAAAATCCCAATCTATCACAATCCAACAACATCTCCTTGCAGACATGTATGAAGGCTGTTCGATAAGTCTGCAAAGTTTAAGAGATGACGCCACCAGCACATATGAAGGTTATTGTTAGTTACTGGCAACTGTTGGAGGATCACACACTAAGTTTCAGTCAGATAGATCTATTACTCTGTGTTTGGCAGTCATTTGAATCGATCGATTACCGTGATTTGTGAAAAATGGATGAGGAAAAATTTTGTGTAGTGATTAAACATTACTTTTTGAAAGGCAAAACGGCTCAGGAAACCAAAGCTAAGCTTGATAAACATTATGGTGAGTCCGCACCTTTGATTAGAACAGTTTATAAGTGGTTTAGTAACTTTCGAAGTGGCCATATGAGCACAAGTGATGCTGTGAACGTTCTGGACGCCTTGTTGAGGTCACTACTCCAGAAATTATTGAAAAAATCCATGATATGGTGATGGATGATAGAAGAGTGAAGGTGTGTGAAATTACTAAGGCTGTGGGTATCTCAAATGACTGCATATATAATATTTTGCATGAATGTTTACATATGAGAAAACTATCCACAAGGTGGGTGCTGTGTTTGCTCACACTGGATCAAAAGCGTCAACGTGTGAACTGTTGCAAGGACAGCTTGAAGCTGTTTCAACAGAATCCAGAGGAATTTTTGCGTCATTTATAACAGTGGATGTAACATGGATTTATCACCACTAGCCTGAGACCAACGAACAGTCAAAACAATGGGTTGCAAATGGGGAATCTGCACCAAGGAAATCAGTAGGAAAGGTTATGACCACCGTCTTCTGGTATGCTCGTGGCATAATCTTCATAGACTTCTTGGAAAAGGACAAAACATTACCGGAGTGTATTATGCGTCTTTTTTTTTTTTTTTTGCCATGACAACTCACCCACTCACTCTTCTGCAATTGTGACCACAAAATTGTTAGATTTATGCTACAAATCCTTTCTCATACTCCTTACTCTCCAGATTTGGCTCTTTTGAACTACTATCTGTTTCCAAACATGAAAAAATGTCTGGCAGGAAAGAGATTTTCATCAAACGATTAGGTGATTGCCAAAACAACTGCCTATTTTGAGGAGTTGGACAAATCATACTATATGGACGGGATCAAAAAAAACTCTAGCATCGTTGGACTAAGTGTATAGACCTCAAAGGAGACTATGTTGAAAAATAAAAAATGTTTGTCTCAAAAAAAATTATTTTCTTCATTTTTTGCACGGACTTATCGAACAATCCCCATATGATGCTATGTATTATGGGAAGGGTCACTACTCAGACCGGTTTCGACCTTTATTGAGGTCTCGTCAGTGGGTTGCCCACTGATGAGACCTTGGTAAAGGCCTTCTTCATGATGTATTTCCAAACAACTACAACCTAAAACTCTTCAAAAAAAAAAAAAAAAACCAGTAAACTTTTATCTTAGTCCCTCATCTGCACCCCATATACATCACTGATGTGCTTGTAGATTTATATATATATATATATATATATATATATATATATATATATATATATATATATATAAATGGATGACGAGAAATAAGTGGAGCATTGCAGAAGAAAGAAATTATGGAGGACATAAAGATAGAGAGAAGTGGAGAGCAGTTGCATGAGGAACATAGGCTAGGAAACTGACTAGTATTGTAAGGAGAGAAAAATTAGGTTACGAGAGGAGACTGGTACTGCAATCCCAAGGAGTTTTTTTGCTATGTGTTGAGTAAGAGGAAAAATGATAGTGGATGAATTGCCTTGCTGGATGGAGATGGGAATCGGGTGACCAAAGCAGATGACAAAGTTGAGCTATTTAATGATCACTTTATTAAAGTGTTTCACCCTGGAAGGATAACGAGTGAAGTGTTAGAAGTGAAAGAAGAGGATGTATTCCAAATGCTGAGTATGGTAAATGTTAATAAGGCAGGGGGCCTAGATGGTATTTAGCCACGTGTTTTATGGGAATGTGCCATAGAACTATTAATTTGGCTGTTTAATGTGTAATGGGACAGGTTCCTGGAGAGTGGAAAAAGGATAAGATAGTATTGCATAAAAGTGGCAGTAGAATGGAGGTATCAAACTACAGGCTTGTTTGTATTTCTTCTGTAGTCGAGTTAACTCGAGCGCAGAATAAAATGGTGCCCTCAAGTGCAGATTATGCAAATTTTATAAAACACTATTATTGCTATTTTTATGAGTGAACAAGTGTTTATCAAGAATGTATGATGCTGTCCATACTTCTTACTTGTAAGAATTTTAATTTATTTTATTTATAAATTTTTTGCGAAATTAATTCAGCACATTGGACAATGTCAGTAGAAGCAGTTAAAGGGTTAAGATATTGGAGAAATTGGTAAGAGTTCATATACAGAATTGGATAGATGAGGACAATATTATTTATGCATGCCAGCATGGATTTGGTAAAGGGTGTTCTTGTTTTAGTCATCTGGTTACCTTTTACAATAGAGTAACAAAAGCAATGGATGAGGGTAAGCCATTATACTGTCATTTTTTGGGTTTTTCAAAGGCATTTGACATGGTGCCACATGACAACTTGATTTTTAATTTGCAATATATTCGGTTTGGATATCAGGTTAGTGGACTGGATTGGTGACTGGCTCTCTGGTAGATATCACAGTTGTCACAGGACTACAGGGAGATGTTCAGTGGTTTGCAGATGTGAAGCTTGGGAGGGTTTTAGTAATAGTGCTAATGTTTTGGCTCTTCAAGAGGATTTGAATCAGCTTGAAAGGTAGACAAATGAATGGAAATGATTTAAAAATTTTAAAATTTGGGATCCCAGATGGGATACTTCACTCACTTAGTAGAGTTATACTGGAAGAGGTGGAGGAAGCAAGGGATCTTGGTAATTGTGGATAGGATTTGAAGTTCCAAGGACATATTGTGAAAACATGTCAGAGAATTTTTGCAATTTTGAAATTTCAATATTTGAACTTCTGAAATTTCTGCAATCTTCAAGAGATAAAAGTGTGATGGTCCCATTGTATAAAGCTTTAAAACCACATCTGGATTTCTCTACTCAGATCTAGTCATTATGATTTGAAGGTGATGAAGTAACCTTGGAAAGGGCACAGATGTAATAATTGTTGTCTGTGTAAATGTACTAAAAATGAATCTGACATATCTTGGTAATAGGATCAAATAGCAAACCCATTTGTGTAGTGCAGAGATGTTCCACTGGTTTTCAATGTTTAAAGAGTGGAGGGAGTCCCTGGAGGACAAACCACACTGTGGATGGCCAGTTTCTGCATGGACAAATGAAAATGTGGTGAAAGCTAGGGAAACTGTTGTCCATGACAGGCAACAGTTTCCCTGTTGAAATGGCATGGAATGTCTTCTTCCTGGAAGAAGAAAATCAGGTTGCAAAAATCATGTCTCAAGACAATGGTCATTGTTTTTTGTTTCAGTGCTGTTGGAATTATACATCGGATATTTGTTCCTGAAGGCAACATAGTGAACAGCCAGTATTATTTAGGAGTAATGCAACGTCTGTACGCCTATATGTGACATGTTAGGAAAGAACTGTTCCACAACAACAATTGGTCTCTGTTGCATGACAGTGCCCCTGCACACTGCACTGCCTGTGAAGCAGTTCTGGCTTCGAAATCAATGTGTGATCAAACCTCCCCCCCCCTCCCCATTTGCCAGATTTCGTTCTTGCAGACTTTTCCTTCTTGCGAAAGATAGTGTGCCTTGAAAGGGGAGCGTTTCGGTGACATTGAGGACATCCGGTGTGGTGTGACCGAGACACTGAAGGAGCTTCCCATGCAGGACTTCCATCATGCCTCCGAATACCTGGAAAACAGATGTAAACACTCTGTGAAGTTGCAGGGGGATTATTTTGAATCTGTGTAATTGAAAATTCCAAATATAATTCTTTGTTTTGATATAATAATTGTTGACTCATTTAAGCAATGAGTCAACAATTATTATATCAAAATGGGCATACCTTGTACTCTCCTGGAGTTTGGATTTAGGTGAGAGTTGCTAGTAGTAGCCATTTTTTAAAAATGTGTTGAAGTTAAGTTCTGTTTGCAGGAAGTGTCATTGGTATAGATAACCTGATTCTATGTGTTAGCATATTAAGGATACTCTTACTAAACTGGATGATTGATTATATAACTGTTTATGTATGTTGCTTGCTCTCTCTATATATGGATTAGGTGGGTATTGAAGATTATTTGATTGATTTTGTTTAGGAGTGTCACTGTTTTAATGTCATTGGCTTTTTACTCAAGAATTCTTAGAGCATTGCAGATGTATTTTAGAGACAAATATATGTAGCATAATGGAAGAAAATTCACACATACCTTTTCTTGGATGTTGTTACCTGTCTTCTTTCTGTGGTGTGCATACTTCTGCTGTTATGGTGTTGAAAGGGGAGGGCTTGGGCCATGTGGGAGAAAAGGGGACGAAAAAGCAACTGTTTTTTAGAGGAAGGGTTTATGGGATAGCATCCACTTCCTCCATGAGTTCAGACGACGACTCGCACCCCATCAACCCTCTCCTTGGGCCCCCTTTTCCCATAAACTCTTCCCCTTCCTCTAAAAAACAGTTGCTATTTTCAGCCCCCTTTTTCATCTTTTTCCCACCCTACAAAAAAAGCGCTCCACCCACCCTTAAAAATAATATATGTATATATTATACAAAAAAAAACAGGTTTTTTCAAATTAATTCTCCCACGTTGCCTAAGGCCCCCCACTCCCCCTTCAACACCATAACAACAGAAGTATGCACATCGCAGAAAGAAGACAGGTAACAAATCCAAGAAAAGGTATGTGTGAATTTTCTTCCATTATGCTATATATATTTGTCTCTAAAATACATCTGCAATGCTCTAAGAATTCTTGAGTAAAAAGCCAATGACATTAAAACAGGGGCACTCCTAAACAAAAGTAGGCAAAATAGCCATAAAAATAATAGTTTTTAAGAGGAGTAACATGAGAGTTTTCCTAGAAATAATACCTTTTACTTGATTGGTTTTCTGTTGTTATCAAGTGCATTTTAACATGTTGACTGTAAATGTACTAAAAATGAATAATATATGTGGGTAATGCAAGTTATTTTATTAAGAAAAGCAAAACACGACTAGATAGACTGGACTGCAACAGACCTCCACCACCTCAATCAATTTCTATACAAAACTAAATCTTCAGATAGTTACATTCAAACTATAATTTGACTACAATACACAAATGGGTTTGCTATTTGATCCCATTACCCACATATATTATTCAATGGGATCAAATAGCAAACCCATTTGTGTATTGCAGTCAAATTATGGTTTGAATGTAGCTATCTGAAGATTTTGTTTTGTATAGAAATTGATTGAGGTGGTGGTCTGTTGCAGTCCAGTCTTTCTAGTTCTGTGTTTTGCTTTTCTTTATAAAATAACTTGCATAATTTAGATATGTCCGGCAGGGAAAGGAGAGTGAGTCTTTATCAAAACCAAACTTCTCTCTACACCACTAACAAGTGGTGCATTAATAAATAAAGATGTGATGTCTCAATTTCTGTAGAGTTTTTTTTTAATATAGTTTTAAAATGAAGGGAATATTTTATCACCTGTAATGTGGTAGAAACAACTATTTTTTACTAATTGCTTGGCAAGTTTTTAAGTATAATTATCTGTTCTATCAACTACTGAACAAAAGATGAGGTAGAAGATATTATATTTGTGAATTTTGGGGACAAATTTGGGGTAGTTTAATGTCATGATTTCAGTTGATGCTTTCTCTGAACCAAGGTGTAACTAATGAGGATTTACTATTCTCAGTAAATCTTCATTAGCAGACTAATTGGAGGAATGGTGTCTGTAAAAAAAAAAAAATAAATAAATAAATAAATAAATAAATAAAAATAAAAGTCTGTTTATTAGACATTACATAATTATAGCATAAATTAATCACATCATTCTTAACTTTTTAACTAATTTCCAATTTTGTGAACATCTGACCATTGCTTGTACACACACCCTATTGTTTACAAATGCATATGACAGATTCTAATTTATCAGTCAGTCTAATTTCTGTTTTATAGTGAAATATGTTCTTTTCTTTTCTATATATTAAATTTTTTAAAAAAATTGATTAAATTTAAAAAAAAAATTATGCAGAACTATCTAAGCACAGCACTTACATACGAGAGTGGTCTGAAAATTTTTCGGCCTCGACCATAGATGGCAACACTATCGGCTAGATTTGTTTTTTCTAAGTTGGTAAATCTGTTGTAAGCATCCATGTGAAATTGCAAGTCATTCTATCAAGTAGTTTGTTTTATAAAGCTGTCTGAAGCAAAATTGTTGTCTGTATCCCTTGAAATGGAGAAAATTGAATATCGTGCAGTTATAAAATTCTTTGTAAAAGAAGTTGTTTAATGCCAAAAGAAATTCATTTGAAGTTCATAAATGTTTATGGGCACTCTTCTCCTTCGTTTTTGACAATTAAGAAATGGGCTGCCGAGTTTAAACGTGGCCGTACCAGCTTTGAATATGATCCACGTCAAGGATGTCCAAAAAGTGTAACAACACTAGAAATCATTGATCAAGTGCACGATATGGTACTGGATGACTGGCGAGTCAAAGTGCATGAAATTGCCGAGACTATAGGCTTTTCAAAAGAACGTGTAGGATATATTTTGCATGAAGAATTGCAAATGAAAAAGCTTTGTGCAAGATGGGTGCTGTGCTTGCTCACAGCAGATCAAAAATGCACTCACATGAAAATCTCTGAACAGTGCTTGGAGTTTTAACAAAAATAAAACTGATTTTGTGCATCGATTTATTACTATGGATGAGACTTGGATTTGCCATTACGCAGCATCAAAACAGTGGACAGAAGCTGGTTCAGCACCAAAGAAAACAAAGTTGGTTCCATCAGCAGGAAAGGTCATTGCATCAGTGTTTTGGGATGCCAAAGGGATTTTGTATATTAATTTTCTTGAAAAGGATAAAACAATAACCGAGGAATATTATTTCGATCTTTTAAACAGACTGGGCAAAAAAATTCATGAGAAAAGACCCAGTTTGCAGAAGGGAAAAAATCATCTTTCATCAGGACAATGCACCTGCCCACAAAGGTGTTTTGGCAATGGGAAAATTAAGGGATCTGTACTATGAATTGTTGAAACATCCATCCTATTTCCCGGATTAGGCTCCCTCTGACTTCTGTCTCTTCCACTAAAACTCTTCCTCGCTGGTCAGCATTTTACTTCAAATCAAGAGGTGATTGCAGCTGTAGAGGGGTATTTTGCAGATCTTACTGGAACCACTACAGGAATGGGATAATGGTACTGGAGCATTGCTGGAATAATGTATTAGTCTTAAGGGAAATTATGTTGAAAAATAAAATAATTTTGAAATTATAAATTCATTTTTTCATTGTTAGGCCGAGAACTTTTCAGACCATCCTTGTACCTCTTTGCTTTCACCCTTAATTCTTCTCTAATTTCATTTTTGACACTTGAGCTTCTGATTTCACACTCAGAATGAAATACCCTGATGAACTTCTCACTGAATATCCCACCTATAATCCTCTGCAGATGTTACCAATCTCCCACTTTCATCCATTTACATCATCTTACTGTAATCATTCTTCTTTCTACTTGCTGCATATTGAAAAAACCCACAAAGGTTTTTCTTGGCCTGATTTGCTAATTTCTACTTGTACTGCACTTTTGTTTTCCTTACTGAATCCCTCTCCTGACCTGCTTTTCGTATACTCTTCATGCAACTGATTATTATCATTATTCATTTTGTGCTTGCAGATGTCATGCTTAATCTCCTTCATTCATTCATTTTACACCTACCTTATTCAGTTTCTTGACCTTCAGAATATATTCACACATTGATGCTGTTATGTATGTCTGTTCCAAACAGCATTTACCTCCTTACTGCTCAGCTCCTCATTCCATGCTATAGCTCCAAGCTGTAAAAAAAAAAATCTTATTTATTTTGCTCTTGTATTTAATTAGTATGGTGAATAACACTGGTAACATTTTCTTTCTTCATTTAAGAGGTCTATATGTCTGATCCTAGCAAGGAACCATAATTATCTTATTTCTATTATACCAGAATAGCTGAAATGGCATGCTGAAGAATAATAATGACAACTGGTAGATCTATAGAATTAATTTTTTCCATTTTTTAAGACTGGAGAATCCAATCTTCAATGGAAATACATCTGCTTGGGGAGAAGATCCTGAATACTATAATGATCTCCCAGGAAAAATTCCTCCAGAAGCACCTCCTCCACTTCCCCCTCTTCCTGATTATCATCAGAATGGTGATGGAAAATTAGCTGATTTGGTAATAAATTAATTTTTAGCTTTTTTTTAAAAAAAAAATAATTTAAAACATGAATTACTTAGATATATTACTAAATTTATATAGAAACTTGTTAAACAATACCCTGAGTTGACTTAATTGTCTGTTAACATAATTGGAAATAACAAGATAACACGAACAGCAGAATCCTAAGAAAATGGCAACATTAGGGAGCCATTGTAAAATTCAATGGAATAGAAATTTTTAAATTTCAAGCATCGATTTTTACAGAGGTTGTAAAAATGTGTAAATATAGTAAAACTACACATTGCCATACTAATTGTAAACCCATAGGGGTATCTGGCACAAAGAATAATGCAGATTTGTTCCTAAAATTATTAATTAGTATAAATATTCAAGTTGTGCACCTTATGTATGCTTATCAAATTAATATTGTAAAAAAAATAGTCTAGTATTGAAATAAGTTTAACTTCAGTAAAAGGGATTAAAAAGGATTATGTCTGGAACCTAAAAGCTAACTATAGCGCTGAAGGTCATTCAAGTAAGGAAGATTCCTGCCTTAGTTGAAGGTCAAGACCGCTGGCGTCAGCGTGGTCGCAGGATATTTGGGGGTCTCTTAACCCTGAAACATGGAACTCCCGAAAACAGTATATAGGAGGCCTGAAGGGCAAGGGCTCTCTCTCTGTTGTTGTCATCTAGCTGCAGTCTGCAGGTCAGTTTGGAGTAGTCAGTACTCAACCCATGGAGAAATGGGCGGTCCTAGAGAGGATATCCTAAGGTGAAAGGTTTCGCGATGTATAGGAAACAAAGGAACTTGCTTTGTGTACCGAATGCAGGATGCCGTGAGTCAGCCTAATTCTTTCGGCGAAGATGTGCTGCTGCTCCTGCACTTGAAAATGGAGGAGGAAAAAGAAAGCCCATTGGTGAGAAGGATCATTGTTCATCAATTATGGTCTGATTTGCTGAATCACTGTTACAGGAACGTTGGCCTATCCCAGAAACAGATTCACTATTGAAGCCCTATTAGTCTGTGAAGTGGGAAAGCAAAAATGAAACATCAGATGCCCTATCTTATCTATCAGGGCACCCAGAGATCAACTTTTATTATTATATTGGCAACTCCATTAAGAGAAGCTCTAAATATTATGCCAAGCACTATCTAACATTCGTGCAATATCTATCACACTTCGATTTGCACTCATTCGCCACTCTACAAAATCTAGCCCTCACACCTCTGCTAATTACACTCTTACTCAATTTCCAAGGATGTACCCTTTATCTCTCTGAAAAATTTTCTCTGTATTAATCTTGTAAAAAAAAAAAAAAAAAACTTCAGTAATTTGATGTCTTAATATATTTAAATTATCCATCAAAATTTTAACATTTTGATGAACAGAGCCCTGTGGCATGCCACTAATCACAAGCCTTCTTCTGGACTCTACTCCTTAATAAACTACTCTCCTTTCTCTCCATCAATCACCCTCTTATCCACTTCAACTTTATGCTCATCCCCATATGCTGCAATTTATTGATTAGAATTTCATGTGGCATCCTGTCAAAAGCCTTTGCAAAGTCCAGCAGTCATTAACTTTATCCAACTCAGCTGTCACTTTATTATAAAAGGTGAGCAAGTTACTGAGGAACAAAACCTTCATAAATCCATGTTGCACCCCCCCCACATAGTATTGTAAACGGGGGGGGGGGGGTTATCTTATCTCCTTTTATATATCATATTATTTTCCTTATATCTCTGTTTATCTCTTTAATGTCTCTTTAAGCTATACTGCCTTCTGCATTTGCCTTCTTATTCCTTGAACACCAGAAAATTTATTTGATATCTGCACCACTGATGTCCGTTTTCTAGTAATAAGTGTTAAGTGCATCCAGTAATTTTCTCATTACATTCAAATTATCCCTGATTAATTAATATCTGCAGTCATGGTCTGCTATCTATCCTTTACTATCCTTTCTCCTGGGTTCCCGCTAATAGGCTCTAATATTTTTTTTTTTCGGAACAGTGCATCAAAAAATTAAATATCAGGCAACACTCTATTAACATTTAAACAACACATTTATTTACCATAAAACAATTTACACTATTATTCCATTAAAGAAAAATTTGCTTAGTTTAACTTTACATAAAATAATTACGTTAAAATGCCCTTTCAATTCATGAAAATCATGTCACATAAATAACCACTCCTTTCCAATATCAAGTTTCTATTCTAAGCAATTATACTATTAACAAACTGTTGTTCCTTAATTGTTATACACACAAGAATATCATTACACATAAAAGTTCGATCCCTCTGATAGTAAGATAATACTCTAGGCAAGATGCACCATTAACAAACAGTTACTCTCTGACTGTTACGCACACAATCTTCTATTACTTGTTTAGCATTTAAAATCCAACCATTAACTTTGCTCAAATTCAGCAGTTTAATCTTAACAGTTCCCTATTAAAGTTCTCCTATAATTCACAAAATTGAAGAAAAAAAATCGAAATCACTTTAGGGCTGTTACCCACTGCGTATTCTCAATCCCTGGCTTAGGATCGGATTCCTGATCTTTTCCTCCCGTACCAGGTTTTCTCTCTTCTTACGGCGGCGATAGATTTACTGACAGCTTCTGGGATGCTGTCCTCGTGGCATGTCAGGCGAAGATTATCGACTTAAGGAGTACTTGCATGTGCGTTGAACTAATGGAGCAATTCCTTCCCACTCGAAAATTTCCTCTCTCCGTACAACAGCTCCCAACGAAGGTTTGACATCAGATTAATGCTTTGCCTGGCGGATTGGTTCCTTTCATCTTTATTTCAGGCCACTGATATGACTTCTCCTGAAGTCGCATCCTTGATGGCTTACATCTGACAGATAACCGACTGATGACCTATGGATAGCTGATACTCAGTCTTCCGGCCAACACCTTTTATTCACCTACTTTCGGATCCCTGTCCGAAGACATGGGACCCCGAATATTTTCTTTCTGAAATCTTTGTATTAATAATTAACTGCGGAAGATTGATTGCGAGTCCACTGGACATAATGTTAGTAGGCTAAATGAGAATGTCGTGGGTAGCAAAGTTGATATTGTAATGATAGCATAGCAGAAGTAAGGATAGTGACTGCCAGAATTATAGAATATGAGAGTCTCCTCACTATATTGGGAAGTTCAATATTGTTAGATAGAATTTGATATTAATGTTAAGGTTATGAAAATAGTTGGATGAAAAGTGTATACTGGTGTAAAGATTTACTTTAAGTTAAAATAAATTTTAATTTATTGATTGTTTTGATTGTTTAATAGAGACTTGTTGCCTGATCTTTGTACAATGCACTGCCTCACAAAAGTTCGAACCTGTTTGTTTAGAATTTGGAGAATTGCCACGACTGTCAATTAATTCCATGATAAAATTTTAGCTATATCCTACAGGTGCTATAACATACCTTCGAT